>NW_028280676.1:0-33521 GCF_059751315.1 Micrasema longulum | reverse complement strand
AAAAAATATGGATGTGCAATCATTGGCTGAACGGTGGGCGTTACAATTAAGTGGCAATTAAATTAAACTATTAATGACTTGTTTTAGGCCCTGTAAATGAATAGACTTCCATTTTTCCTTCTCTGAAATTTTATATTTCTCAGTTTGCTTTACTAAATATGTCAAATAAAATGTTTTTTAGATAACAGTATCAATTTACTGAAATTCGTTTTAAGCTTATGACGTCAAAACAAAATAATTTTAATACGTTATTATGTAAAAGATGGTCATTTTTTTTTGTTGAAAGTCAACATTAAGAGCGTAGTAAAAAACATTTTTTATTAAAACTCGAAATGTCTTATGTGAAACTTAACAGCCGTTAAAAATTGAATGAATTAATTACGCAATATTTCAACAACACGCGTTACTGGCTGAATTACTGCTAGGGACTGTTAATAATATATAAGAATATGTTTGCGGGTTGGTATTGTTCATGCTTGCCATATATAAGCAGTTGTCATCCATTGTTTCATTTCCTTAGATAGCATTAATTATTCCATAGCAACACCGCTATACATCAAGTGTTAACAGGATTGTTCGCAGTGGTAAGTGTAGACTCAGCCTTAGATTTAGCTCGATTACAGTGTACTGCTAGATTTATCGTCATTTTAAAAAAAAGTTATCACTAAATTTACATATTAAATTCTTCTGTACGTATGATATTACAGAACTCGCTCTTGTTGACGTAACCGATTTACGCGCGGTTTTAAGCGAAATGCAGATTTTTGCGCTGCGCGTGTTCATATGTTTTAAAATTTTCAATCGAATCGGAAAAAAAAGTTAAGAGCATATTTTTTTTTTTCATCGACCTACCGGGTTGCATTTTACGAGAATGCAAATACAAAAAAAGTAAAGGATGTTGTTTTTATGTGTTTAAAAAAAGTTTGTTTTTGAATGTTTACAAACAAATGTGTTTTTTTACGGATCCCAATTCTTTCTTAACATTCCTTATAATTTTTTCCCATTTATTTATTTTTACTGGATTTTTAGTAATACTGAAATAATATTAACTGTCATTCAATACATTCTTGAAAATTGCATTCATGAGTAAAGTGCACCCCTGTTGGTGAGAAGAGCCGAGTTTGACATTTGCAAACAGAATTTCACATTTAAAAATGAGTTATTTCATGTTTTGGAATTCAACCATAAACAAGTACCTAGGTACCTACTTAAATTCAATATTTGAACATTAATAATTTTTAGTTTTGGAATTCAATCATTAACAAGTACCTAGGTACCTACTTATCAATCAAAAATCTTTTTCTAATCTAATAGCAGGCAAGCCAACGTTCGTGCAGGACAAAGTCTGTCGGGTCCGATAGTTTTAAATATAATTCTAAAACTCGTAGCATAATACATAGTGTAGCGTAGGTTTGGGGGCCACAAAAACTGAAGTTCTCTCTTATGATAGAGAAAATCCCAAAATAAGTTTCTGAGATATCACTACATGAGAGTTCGGATATTATCTTTGGCTCAACCCAACTAAGTTTTTCCAGGGTATGCTAGGCTACAACAGTTTAGAGACAAGAAGGAATTTGTATTTGACTACAAATTTTTATCGTTTGTTGCGCGGTATGATCGATAATTCTGAGATTATGATTAGCATTGGTTTGTATGTTCTTGATAATTACCTAAAACAGCGTCAGCATAGATTGTTCCATATTCCAATATACAATAATATCCAATATACAGGACCAACTTGCCGATGGTTATGCAGGTTGGAAGGGTACTATGCTGAGCAACATTGCTTTGGATGTTAATCTGTTCCATGTATCCGAAGGGGTTTTTGGGAGCAGGATTCTTCTACTACTTTGACAAGAGTCTCGTTAAGTATTTTTTTTCTTTTGATGATATGTACGTCTTGAATTTTAATTTGTTATTAATATTTTATTTTGGGATAAAAATAGGATTAAACTGAATGGAAAAGTGTAATAAAATATTGTCCTGGGGAATTCGAGATTGTTTTTACTCAAAAAACAATGTTGATTTCAATAGAACATTTTATTTGTTGGATATAAATAAATAAACATGAATTGTTTCAAAAAGGAGATAATTGATAGTATGTAAGCAAGAGTAAATTAAAAAATACAATCAACTAAATATTGACGGGAAAATATATATGAAATAATATAAATAAAATATGTAGGGCTTTGGGGATAATAAGAGATACAATTTGCTTTGAGTATATTTTTTCATATTTTAAAACTTGAAATAGGGCACACATAAATGAACTCTCATGTGTGCTTTAATAATAACAATGTAAATATATTTGATTAAAGAGTTATATATATCAACAAAAAAAATCGACAAACAATATAAACAACAAAATTTCTACAAAAGTGGGATTTTTATATAGAATAATCAAAATCCTCTGTTTGAACACAAATAATTTCATATAAAGTTTATATTTGAAGCACTAACTTTTTGGTTATTTATTATAATAAAATTAAATAAATAAAACAACTTTGTTTTAACCACTAATTTAGTGGCCACGAAATTAGTGGTTAAAAACAAAGTTGTTTTATTTATTTTATTTTATTACAAATAATTTCATTTTCTAGCTATTTGTCTTCCCGCATTTCAATTAATCTTCAAATATTCTTTTTCTGGGTTCTGAAAATAAATTTAACACGCAGAAAGATCAGAATAAGGGATTTAAAATAATATTGAGATGTGGCAGATAGGCAAAAATTCAACGAATGTTGACGGTACTGAACATGTTTCGGTAAAACAATTAGTAATGTCAAATACATTAGTGTTAATATTTCAATTAAAAAAATATTTTTCCCCGAATACATGTTAAGTGATGTACAGCGCAATAAAGAAATTCATCGCTATCCTATGAGGTGGGTAAAAGTTTCAGACTCCCCAAAACAAGAATCCAGGCAGCTCAAAACAATATGTTTTATAAAGAACTTAAGATATTTAATGAGTTGCCAAAAGAAATCAGGGATGCTTGGTCTATTGCACGGTTTAGTGAGATGAGAATGGTTTTGGTTTAAAACAAACATCCATATTGGTATATAGAGTGCCATCTGAAATCGTGTGGATTTAATAGCAATGTTGTGTTTTTGAAATTATTTTTGTTTGTTCACTGTCTTTAAGTTAAGGTATAACTAGGTGTTCAAATTTTATTTGTACATTTATCTCAAATAAATACATTGAAATTATTTTCCCTCTAAAGATCATCCAAGCGGTTTTCAAATTGGTTCAACATAGTAAAATAACATAACGCTAGATCACTTGACTACTATGAAACTGATTGCTATAAAAACCAGCATAATTGCTTGATTAAATCGATTATGCCGACTTTTGTAGCAACCATGGTGCTGGTAGACAAATCGAATCGGAATGCTGTGATTGAAAACGAATTTTAGCATATTTATTCCAGTTGTAATCTTACCAGATATGTACATAATATTGATACGAGATTAAACCTATGATTGGAAGACCCGTTTTAATTAATTATGCTCAGTAAATCCTTCGAATCAACTATTCCAATTACACATTTGGATTACTTAGTAACAAGCTTCGTTGAATTGGAAAGCTGAAGAGATGAAGTCAATATTTTTTTTTTTTTCGTTTATATCGGGGGTCTCTACTCTCTTGACTCCCGTTTTAACTCCAGGAATGGTTGTATCTCGCTCCTTTGTTTAGTTCTGGAATCATAAATCACAAGGCAAAAAACATGCCCGTTTTCTGTTGTTTTTCAGTTCAAAGTTTTTTGCGTTCTTATATATTCGCGGCTAACAGCGAGGTTTTGCTTGTTTTTGAAATGCCGCGTTTTTTTAATGCTATTCAAAGTTTAGCGAGATATTAATTTGGCGGCCACAATGTCGGTAAATTTTTGCATGAAAATAAATTCAAATAAGCCGACTCATCAATAAACTGAATAAGAAAATCAAAATTCATTGTATTTTAGATTTGTACATGTTTTATAACGAAATATGTTCATAAATTTCTTAAAACTCTGTAAAGAAAGCTATAAACAATTGTATTTATTTATTAACCTGCAGGCGCGCCACGCAGTGCTTTGAACCATATATATTTAGTAGAAGTAGACACTTAAAATATAATTTATTAAAAATAAAAACTAATTCAAGTTTAGAATGTGTGAATTTGGAGTGAATTGGTCCCTTGGCTAGTGTCTCGGTCCGTGGTTCGAATTATATACTACCCCGAATTGATTCCCATTTTCCAACAGTGAGTTATTTACAGCTCGTTGAAAATGGTCCTCACAATAAAATATTTGTTTGAATTATAAAAACGGTAATCTTTTTTTATAAGTATTGCACAGCAGTTTCGTACAAATAACATGCTTACCGATTATTAAAAAAAATTGGTCAAATTGCAAAAAAAAATTCGTTTGTAAATTCATATCTTTTAAAAAGTTGTATGATCAAGACACTGTTTTAAATATGATGTTTTTGGTGTTTCTTTGTTATATTGAACAAATTAACGAAATACGGCGGCTCAAACTATTGCAAAAGGGTAAATATGATACAATGCCTAATGCAATCTGAGGAAAAAATAATATTAATAAGCTTATTTCATGTAACTATGTTGATGAACGCGATTACTCAAACAGGCAAATTTACCATTACATACATATTGTAAATCCTGTCAATTAATTATAAAAAGCCTATCAAAACTTAAGACTTATATGCTTACCATCATGTAAGAGTTGATCGAAATACACTGAATTTAGTGTACTAGTTGCGCAAAGAAAAATTAGTTAGACAACCTCACAATACTACTTATTTTCATGTTATATTGTTTCGTTTATTTACAAAGCAGATATATGTGTTAAACTCTATGTTTTTTACTTCATATAAATGTCACCGTTATTAAATGCATAGGCACACGCATTTGTCCGTGTGAGTTTATTGTGGATTATACATTTTAAAATTATACGTTGTATTTTATAGATTTGTCATTTCCGAAACAAAATGTCAATAAAACCGTGAAACTGTTACGCCATGTTGCATAACCTCAAACACAAATTTATTTTGGCACCGTCTATGACCGTTGGAAAATGCGGGAGACTTTTTGTAAAAAAAAACTTTTCACATTTCAAACGTTACACGATACAAGTTTAAAAGCAAAGATATTTTATAAAATGATAGTGGGTAATTTCAATCAACCCTCAACCACATTCAAGCAAACCTCTGTAAATAAATCTGAATTTAAATAAGGGTAGGATAAGATGGAGTGTATATTTCATTTAATGTCCTTTTCCACTGTGCTGTTTTTGTTAAGACACAGCTCATGCTAACCATAATACTTTTTTTTTATTATTTAGAAAACATTGTAATTATTTATTTTATTTTATTCCTAAGAAGTTTTTGGAAAAACCTAATAAGGGACAAGCATACAATAATATTTATTTATATAAATATTCATATTAAAATGTACGTGTACAAACGCAGAATAAAAATGACAGTATATTACAAATCGAAAACTCAATAAAACAATTGCAACATTTTTTTTTTTTTAAATTATGTTTATTGAAGTGTTTACTCACAATTACAAAGGTTTACGAAACATATTTACTTGATCAGTTTTACTTGACAGCCCATTTTTATGAACCCAAATTGCTCATGCATACTGATCAATACATTATTACATTATATTGGAATTATTTATGCATCTTTATTTTTGGCAAAATTATGTCAACGATGCTGTACAATAATTTTATATCCCAGCACGTCTTGCAGCTACAGAGCGCAAATACTATAGGGATTCTAGTTCCTCCTTTCCAATTATGATATATTTCAATTATAACAGATATGAGCTAGATTATAGTACGTTTTGCAGCTACATAGCGCATAGACGTTAAGTTATCTTGCTCCCATTTACGTCATGTTTTAATTTGATCATGAAGTAAAGTGTTTAAATAATATGAAAGTTCATATTTAAAATGAACTAATTTTTAAAAACAGCAGTTAGTCTAGCAGCTACTGAGCGCACGGAATATTAAAAAATTATAAACCTTATTTAAATGCAAATGCATATCCAAAGTAATGTATTTTGCTAGAAATTTATCTAAAGTAATCAAGCTCATCTCTTTCCACTATTTATTTTTATATTTCAAAACTAAAAAGGTGTAAAAAATAAATGTGAAAAACGTATTCTCTCAAAAGACAGCGAATTTCGAACATCGTTCAATTTTTTGTAATCGTTTGCTTATAAAGTTATACTGCATGCATAATAAACATTTTTTTTATCAACTGAAGCTATATTATTATTCAAAGTGTGTGAACGTGTAAAAAAAACTGTAGATGTGGTTCTAATTGGTACCCTAACAATAACAATTATGATACCTTTTTGTACTTTTATAATTCATTTAAGGCGGATCGCCATCTATTTATCCTTTTCTGAAATTAGATTGATGAAGTACATAGTATATTTTTCCTTATCATTTTTCCTTATACTGTTTCTAAGATATCGTGTATTTCAAGCCCACGATATTCAATAGTTTCCGAGTGTCCTATGGTAGGATAGTTTCAGCTTGATTAATTTTGGCAGTTATGTTTAGTTTAATTATTTTATCAGTTATGTATAGCTTATTTTTAATTAAATTCACCAATTATTCGCATGCAGCGACTTGCAAATCAATACAGTGATAATTAAGATTTAATTTCAACCACGCCGCTGATAATCAAGTCCAGTGTTTTGAAAAAAAAAAAATCATTAAAAATTCAAGGAATTATAAGTGCTTTGTTTTTGTTTTAATTTTTCACTCTTTTGTTTTTAATTATTAATGAAAAAAATACTGTTCAGTATCAATATTTACACAGTATATACCAAGACGTAAATTTTTTAACTTTCCTTTAAAGCACATTTTTAAGTATTTTTATTCTCTTAATTTTTTCAAAAAACGGTTATTTTATTTCATTTACCTTTCTTTTATAAAGGTCAATATTTACGGTTGTCACAGATGTTATTAATTTATTTTTTTTAATTATGTTTACTATTGTATATTTATTTCAATGTTCTTGTTCTTTTGAATATTATAATATTTTTTGTTGTATTTTTTTCACTGGTTTTATTGTAATTATGTAAAAGGTTCATTAAACTGTAAATAAATAAATGAATAGTCGGCCTCGTGGTGAAATGGACAGCGCGTTTGCCTACCATGCGAGAGGTCTTGAGTTCGATTCCCGACATGGTTGATATGGAATATTTATTTAAGAGGGTGTTTTTCCACCAGAATATTTTATAGTCCCTGGACTGGTACCTGAAGCGTAAGACTGACCATCTAACCTTCATGTAACAGAAATAATCATGATAGGCTGCGATTGGTGTACCAATGCAGTGCCCTATGCACCATTAGGTGTGGAAAGGGAATGATGATAGTGATGTTATGTATAGAATTTGAAGTGTTGGCAAGTCCCCTGTGTTGCTTCTTGATGTGATGGAAAAGATTGAATAATTTGTAATAATTATATTTAAGGTTACATGTTACAATTTAAATTATCCGCTACTTACTGTCTTTAAATGAAGATACTTTTTGTTGCAACAACACGTATGTTTTACATACATAATATATATTTTATAATGAATATATTTTATAATTAATGATAATTAACATTACATATATAAACAAATTACAACCGGAATGGAATACCTTACATTAGGGAATATGAAAATTTAGGCATTTACAAGGCTTATGATCTGTCATTGGCTGGTTTAGGTGGCCACTTTACACACTGTGTAACATTCATTGTGTAACATTACAAATATTTTATTTTATTTTATTTGGAAAACCAACAGTTCTACATGCATATTTATAGTAAATAAGCAGATAAAGTGTATAAACTCAGAATTAATAACAGATTTTCACTAAGTATACAAAGTTAGTAAAGAAAATATATTACATTTGAAATAAATACATAAAAACTTATAGATATAAAAATGTTTTTTTCACGTACTCGTAAATATTTTTCAAAAATCAATAATCATTTTATTTTTATTTTAAGAACAGTAAGTAAGTAACAGTAAGACATGGATGCTTGAAGAGAGGATAAGGAGGGAATAAGTTACTAAAGATTTTTCTTTTCAGTTAATTGATTTCATTTGATAATTTACCGTATGAATGATAGATTTCGGGAGATTATTGAATGATATATTATCTGCATTTATTGCAACAGAGAAATAAAACATTTTTAAGAAGGAAATATGGAAGTCTAGGTATTTACAGGATTTGCAACATGTCATTGAATCTTAATCTGAATCTTGCCCATGTCAATATAGGTTTCAGCTTTTTTACTTTACCAAAATCAACAGATGGAAGGGTTGAGGAAGTGTGGATCTTCAAACATCTTCAGAACGGTAGATTTTACAATGTCTGTACAGTGGCTCATTAAAGCAGCTAACGACAGGTCATTAGCTGTGTAATTGACTTGACTTCAATATTTCGTTCTCAAATTTGTTTTCTTTTTCTGACGCAATAAATTTCGTTCTTTACTTCTCCCTAAAGAGTGAAAACCAGCCTGTCTACGAACATTTGGACATATTTACTCAAAACATAGTTGATTGTCATAATAAATAAGAATGGCGCAATTTAATGTCCGTTCCCCAAATTAATTTGCAATTCGGGGAACGACCCGGTTTACTTAAATTTTCAAGTATTGTGGGTGTGGGAAACTTTTTTTTCATTTCATAGAAAAGCACAGATATTTATCTTTATACATATAATTCCTCTGTACGTGTGATGTCACCGTACTCCTCCTAAACGGCTTAACCGATTAACGTTCAGTTCACAGAAATATAGATCTTTGCGCTGTGCGTGTTCGTAAATATCAAAATCTTCAATCGAATGTGTAAAAAAAAGTCAGGAGCATAAGTGTTTTATTCATCGATCTACCAGGGTTGCATTCGAGGAGAATGCATTTGCAAAAAAATGGAAAGATAATGTTTTTTTTGTAATCCAAAAAGTTTGTTTTTTAATGTTTACAAACAGTATTGGTTTTTTGTGGATCTCAATCAGATTCTTTCCTTAAATTACTTATAATTTCTACCCATTTATTTATTTCATTAGATTTTTCGTAACACTAAAATAATATCAAATTAAAAATCGTATTTTTACACAAGTCCACCACTTTGTTGGTGAGACGATCGGAGTCTTACGTTTGCAAAAAGAATGCCATATTTGAACAAATATTTATTTTATGTGTTGAAATTCAACCATAAACAAGTACCTACTTAAATTCAATATTTTTTGAATATCAACAATTTTTAGCCAACCTAGATGAAAAGTATTTTTCCCAGATGATAGCAGGCAAGCCAACGTTCTGCCAGGACAACGTCTGTTGGGTCCGCTGGTATTATATAAATTAGAATTACGAAAAATATTCTCCTTTTTAGTTGAGTAGAGTTAATTTGGCAAAATTGATCACCACACGCCACCATTTAATATTCTACGTGTGTACATACCCTTAATACTTTCACCCAGATAAAATCCATTGATCTCTCAGTGACACAGCGTATTCAAAGTTTGCGGAATCTTATTTGTTCTGTCGGTGGTGATTTGTTCCGAATTTCCAATTCCGGGGCATTGTACAATGTAGGTAAACTGTACGTTGAATTACATGCGTGTTCGGGACCCTTAAGAAGAAAAGGTTCTCTTAGCATTTATTTTAATGGCCTTTATATATTGCCTTTGATTAAGTGAATTTAGACTTGTGAGGGAGTGGGCTGGCCATTAAGCCACAAAGCAGTAGATTTTTTGCAAGTGACTCACGTTTTTCAAGAAAAGAATGCTTTTCATTGAAATTTCTATAATAAGTTTATTTACTTTAATTTTCAAAAGTAATTTCGTCACACTTTGTACTTATTTGACAAAAAAAGCAATTCAGACCCTTGATGATGGCTTTAAATAACTGTAAAAAATATTTTTATATAATTTTGATAGTGGTATATTATAGTATAAAACTGGTCAACTAAAAAAAAATCACACATGTTTACTATTTTTATGATTTTTTTCTTTTTTCAATTAAGGAATAAAATTATACAATAATAGACTGGCTAGATTTCCTCCCAAGGGAGTTATTCATATCACATTTGTTACAACAGTTTGGGAAAACTCTTTTGAGAAGGAAATTTGAAAGTCTAGGCATTTACAGGGCTTATGAATCGCTTATGAAGTCTATTATTGTATAATTTTATTCCTTAATTGAAAAAAGAAAAAAATCATAAAAATAGGTCATAAGCTCTGTAAATGCCTAGACTTCCACATTTCCTTCTCAAAAGTGTTTTTCCTCTCTGTTGCAACAAATTTAAGTATAATCTTATGTTTCCGATATGATAATAATAAAATAAATAAAATATTCAAATTAAATAAATATTTTAAATGAACTAGTTATGCTAAAAGCAGCCAGCCGTAAAAAAGTGAAACTGAGATAATAGCAAATTTGTGAGAAGAGTGAATAATCAAATCTACACAAAAGTGTGGAGTGTTTTTGACTTTGAAAAATAATGAACAATGAATCCATTAGTTTTTTTATGAAACAAATAAGAATCTTACTATATATATTTAACCAGTTTTAACTTTTAAAGCACCGTTAGATTTTTCTAGTGCTGTGAGTGCTTTCTGCGAATTGAGAAATGCCGTTTTGGTGATCGATATTATTTTCAGAAGGTGATTTTTACAGTTGTTTGTGTGCAAACATTGGAAATCTCATTTAGACTCACAACACATTTTTTAAAAAAATTTTTTTAAGAAAAATAAATATTTGCGTTTCTATGATTTACCCGAATATTGAATTTTGAGGGCAATTTTCAACGAGTTGTAAATAACTCACCATTAGAAAATGGGAATCAAATTGGGGTAGAGTGGGATTCGAACCACAGACTTTCAGTCCGTGAGTCCGAGACACTAGCCACAGGACCACAACCCGATACCTAGCCGATATTAAGCAGAACATAGAATTTGCCTAACTGAACCCGATAACACCTATATCTCATTTTTCTAAAATTGAGAACTGGCTGCTTTCTACATATTTACGTTTAAATGTAACTGAAATAAAATTAGATTGTTTTTTTGGAAAAAATAAAGATACTTTTAAGGTAGCATAATAAGAATTTTTATTCGGAAATAATAATAAACCCACATAAAATATACGGTAAAATATCCAAGAAGGTGTCAGAGTTAGGTGTTGCCTAAAGTTTAATATTACCCAAGACTTACTAAAGGAAATTGATGTCTTTTTTATAATATTCTATAAGTTCTATGTAATGGAAATTCCTTACAAATTTTAGCCGCACAAGACTTGGCATAAACTGAAATTGTTATATTGACATTAACCATTGTGACACTATTCGCGTACTGGCAAAGCCTTTGTAATATGTATATAAAATTAGCCACCGCGTATTAGGCTACTAAGGCTCGCTAAAATCGTTTGATTTTGGCGTTTCTGCATACAGCCTTTAATAGAAAATCGGTTGATTGGTTAGAGCAACGCTAACCAAAGTATTATGGAACATTGGAAATCTCATTTAGACTCGCAACATATTGTATTTTAGGCAGCAAATACCTGTTCTATAAACCGCCTTAATGGTTTAATCAACATATCTATAAAGCTATGGTCAGTTCAAAATCACATATTCGTTTAACTCTCGTGTGGCTGTGAGCTGTAATGTCATACCAGTCGACATTGGATACAAGACTTGATATTTCTCTTTTATTTATTTAAATGATGAATTTGTATTTTTTTTAATCTTCAAATTGACATTTTTACTCCGGATCTGGTAGGTAAAATTTGTACAACTATGCTAGATGTTAATACAAAAAATAATTATCCTCGCTACGCAATGAATCAATGTCTAACAATACATCAATACATCTGTATAAAAGAGAGCACGAAGATAAAACTCGTAACAAAGAAGAAAGAGACACCAAGTTCGGTGTGAAACAGATTCAGTCGGTTAATGACAGTGATAGGGGACGCACGCGTGTATTAAGAGCGGCGAATTTACGATTTTTAATTTATTTATATGTTGGTTAAATTATATGTTTATTTGTATCAAAAACGCAAAAATAATTATTAAAAAGAATGTCTAGATGTTTTTTTTTTTTCAAATGTCTGAACGTTAGAATATTTCGTCTTTTACTTATGGTAACACGATTTGACATCACCGCGCGCAAAATGATTATTTACCACAGTTTTTTTAAAGTTAAGTACTAATAAAGAGAATCAAGTATTTAGGCAACACGATAACCTTGCCCATGGTTTTGAATCGGGGGTACAAAAAGGTGGATATCGTTTTGTTTTTTTTTTTTTTTTACCAACATTTCAATAGAAATTTCGAATTCTACAATTCATTCAGAAATGCAAAAAAATCCACTTGAAATTGATGTAAATTTTTTTTATTAATATTTAAATAAAAAAAAGTTTAAAATTAATATTTGAATCACTTACTTTGTGGTTATTTATAATTAATATTATTTGTTTGCGAATTTTTTTTAAACCTCATTACAAGTTACTTATAATTTCTTTTTTAATTCTCACATTTTTCTTAAATCCATATTTTTCTCTTTTTTTACTTTCGATTATTCATTGCAGCATGCTTTTACTGTTTCTACATGTATACAAAAAAAAAACAAAAAAAAACCTGTTATTTATTTTTAAAACTATCAATTTCTATGTTTGTACTTAATTATTATATTTTCGTAAATGCCCTTTGGGCGTATTGTAAAATTAAATAAAAATAAATATAGTTAATAAGTTTGATGTTTATGTACGATTTTGAATGTAAAATTACTTATAGAGATAACAATAATATATGTATTCGCCTTATTTTTATGAAAAAAATAAAAAAAACTATTACCAAAAAAACTCTTCAAACAAAATTATATAAAACTTAAGCCAATAGCACCTGGTTGCGCGAGTGTTAATGAGATTGAGTGGTTTGTGGCTGGATGGACCGTCAGATGATAAGGATCCGCCCATCCCAGATCCCATCCTGTGATTTCCCATTTTGCAATCCGCAAATGTTTATTCGTCATTATCGTCACTATGGCCGTGGGTTGTCATGGTAACCATTATTCATATCCGTGGCAACAAACAATCACATTTTAATTTTTTCACTTAAACCATCTGCCCATTTTTCTACAACAAACGGCACACCTTTCCATCTTCTACCCGCATTCATCTTTCTTACATATAATTTAACTGTCCAAACACAAGAGACGTTTTGGGAAAGTCTGTGTTCGCCGACAATCCGAAGCATTACTTACCAGAAAAGACTCGGAGATGTAGAATTAAGAATAGTTCAGAAGTAGCGTAGAATCATATTTGAATACATCGGACTGTGTCTAAAAATCCCCCCACTTTGTCCCACTTTCACCACGCGCATACTTGAAATCGCTGCGTAATGTTGCCAGATCGCGAAAAGTATAATCATAAAACAATTGTAAGATAATTATATTTTGAAAAAAAAAATTTTTTTTAATTTCTCTAAACTTTTATTGTGCACGTGGAAACATTGATTGACACAACAGAGTAAATAAGTAAAGGGTCATTTAATAAAAATCGTTGAATTAATGAACTTTGAACTTAAAAAATAGAACAACATTTATTTGACATAAAACGAAACTTTTATGTCATGTTAAATAATAATTGATGTTTTAAAGATAACGTCGGTCGAATGTCCACCACGGCGTTGTTTAATCCAAGAAGTCCAATTTTCGTTAGTTCTCTAATTAGATAAGCAAAGTGTTAGTCCACGATTATAAAGTTAAACTAAATTCTCAGATAGATACCGAGATGCCGGGTTTCGAAGAATTTTGCATAAAAGAGAAAGAAATTGAAAGTTTATTCCCTGTTTTTAAGAAAGCCATTTTAATTATCTTCGAGAGAAAGCCATCAACGATTTAATTTCGAATGTAGAATTTAGTTAAATTTTTTACCGTTTTCCTCATTTCTATAAATAAAATCTTTTTAATAAGAACATGTTAATAGAGTCAACACGATAATTTTATTTTCCCCTTTGTTAAAAAAGCTTTTTGTGATATTGTTTTAATCTTTACACAGAACTTATTATAAGAGCTTAACATTTATATAGATAAATGACCTTCTGTGTCATGCAAACATTTCTCCTCAAAATGCATTGAGAAAATTATGTTTTGTTTAATATTTATTTAATTATAAATTAATTGCGAAAAAAAAATATATACATACTTAATAACAGGGAATCCATATAAAACCAATTAATGTAAAATGAAAACGGAGTGTTGTCTGTTTATAATACTCTCCATCTAAAATGGCACAGCCTGTTCTAAGATGGAGACTTTCTATCTTTAGAGCGTAAGTAGTCATATACTAATAAAACAATTACATAAAAAGAAAAACTAAAACCACTTAATGTAAGAAATCAAAAATCATTATAATACAAATATAAAGTAAATAAATGTGCCAAATATACATGTTACTTAAACATAAATAATTTAGTTAAATATATAATAAAACAACAATATTTTGAATTTGTCCAAATTTTTGTAGACAAAGACTGGATTCAACTTCCTGGGGAGCTGTTTATATTAACATATTACAACAGAGATGAAGAAAATTTAAGAGAAGGTAATATAGAAGTCTAGGCATCTACAGGGCTTATGACATGTCAATGGCTGTTTTAAGTGGCCATTGTGTAACATTCACCATTCTGCCTATATTTGAACATCTATATTCCTTCAATTCTTTTATCTGTTGATGTTTGTGAAGTTAAAGAGCTGAAACCTTTATTTATGCGGGTGAGATTCATCTAATTGAATTATTTCACCTACATACTATGTTCTTCATCTTTGTTGTAATATGTTAATATAAACAGCTCCCCAGGGAGTTGAATCCAGTCCTTGTCCACAAAAATTTGGACAAATTTAAAATATTGTTGATAAATTACCTGGTCCATGAAGAAGTATAGAAATTGAAAAAATAACATTTTCAGGCGTTGCCTAGTATGTAGGTGAAATAATTCAATTAGATGAATCTCACCCGCATAAATAAAGGTTTCAGCTCTTTAACTTCACAAACATCAACAGATAAAAGAATTGAAGGAATATAGATGTTCAAATATAGGCAGAATGGTGAATGTTACACAGTGTGTAAAGTGGCTACTTAAACCAGCCATTGACAGGTCATAAGCCCTGTAGATGCCTAGACTTCTATATTACCTTCTCTTAAATGTTCTTCATCTCTGTTGTAATATGTTTATATAATAAAACAAATATAAAGCAATGAAATACATAAAAATATAAATAATATGTGTACCAATTATATAAAGTACTACGTTTATTGATTTACATATATTTTTCAAAAAAATCTCTCGCTACACTATTTATATGTGCAGTTATTTTTATTTTAAAATTTGTTTTACATTTTGAGTCTTTTATATTTGGCAATAAATCATTAAATATTTTTGGAGCAATTACATTGTATTGCTTTTACCAAAGGCGGTTGATACAAATGGGACAGTTGGTCTATTGGTTTCCAAAACTCATCTTACCGTTCTCCTTGTATTATTTTTATCCACTCCGTTTTCCTTCTTTCATCAGCAGAGAAGCTAAAATTCCACTAAATCAATAAAAACTAATGTTCTTTTCAATAAAAAGTAGCATAAAGAATTGACACTAACACTAACAACATGTCCATTTTGTTTTTTTTTGACATTCTGACAGGTGGAAAAATAATATTTTATTTGGAAAATACATTTGCTACTGACACGTGAAATGTGATCCTATCCTGTTTCTCGTTGATTCCAGCAGCATTTTTACACTCCAAAACGATACAACACGGTATAGTACTGAGCGACGTCTATAAAGAAACTAATGGATCAAAACGTAAAACTACTCATTGAAAAATAGTTTAGTCGCCTTTTGTTTAATGCGCGAATGGGGTTTCTAGACTTTTCTTAATTATATGCTTAGAGATGTTCGCACCCGAATTCTGTCACTGATCCCCTTTTTCTGACATCCCGAAGGAAGGATTTTCGTCTACTGTAGTTCGTTTTGCCGCAGACTGTTTTATCCGCATTTCCCATCACAGCAAAACTCATTTCTCTCACCTTTGAAATTAACAAAGACAAATATTTCTGTCAAATAATCGCACCAAACTATAAACGCCACTCCAAAACCTGATACCAAAATCTTACAGTAAAAAAACGAATTATGTTTAGTAAATAATTCTTTCAAATAATGATTTTATTTTGATTGAGCGGCATGAATTCTTCAATACCTGCATAGTAGGAAAACTCAAAACAAGTTTCAATAAAATACACGAGAACCTTTAGAGTGTCTTGTATTAAAAACAAATTGTCTCTCATCTTAAAGCACTCAACTCTATTTAAAAGTTTTAATAGGGAACTTAACTTGAGGGGTTAAAAAACTTAGGGTTTAAAGGAGTTGAAGTGAAGGCAGTAATTAATAGTACGTCGTATTATGTAGTTTTTAAATAATGCTAAAAACTCTTCTCATAAGTGCTTGTACGAAAAATAGACATTTTATAAAAAGAGAACAAATTACAGGCATCTTAACAGAAATAGGGAACCCATTTGTTAAAGAAATTACCAATGTCTTATTTTAAAGGCTTCGTTTCTTTGACTGGCTGGTTTAAGTGGTCAAATTCATAATTATAAATTCACCCGTATTACAACATAAATATTGATCCAGTTCTTCAATCTGTTGATTTCTAGGTATAATCTTTATTATTATTACTTTGAAGTTTTATTCAGTTGCTTGTTTTATTTATAATTATTCAGATTGCTCATTCCCCAAAACTCTTAAATACACATTAACCATACGAAAAAAAAACTCTCTGAAAGGTTAGCTGGTTATTGTTTTTAAAAGAAAAATTGTTGTAAAAAACTGTTACACAAATTAAATGAGCCACGTTAATATTATTAAATTAATTTAATTTCGCATTATCTTTTTTTTATATAAAACAGTTTTAAAAGTTAAGGACAATTGTACGTATGGACAAAGAACAGTTAGAAAGCAAAAAAAACGGTAAATGTGTTGGAATGGCCATAATAAGAATGTATGGGGTTTTAATCTTGAATCAACAATATATTCTATTTTTAATATTTGAAGCACTTACCTTGTGGAACATTATTATTTAATATGTTTAAATAAAATAAAATAACTTTGTTGATGTGCCATGACTGCAAGTCATTTTATATAGAAAAAAACATTGCGTACTTTTCAAACTGGAATTAAAGAACATATGAGATGTCTTAAGAACAATAATTTTTCTGAGTTTGCTGACCATATCCTAACAAATAGTCACTCATTAAACTTTGAAGATGGCATCGAAATTCTGTATACAAACAAAAAGGATATGCACTTGATTATTTTGTAATATTGGAAATTAAAAAGGTTGTAAATAAAAATTTGAATATTACTAATAATCAAATAAATCTTAGTAATAGTCCCATTTTAAATATGTACCCTCTCTCTAAATCCACACACAAACCCTCTGTCTTCTCTACCCCCGTAGCCTTGCCCACTCCACCTTCCCTGTGAAAAATTTATGTATGTTTTGTTAGTTTGTAATTAACCCTGAAAAAGGCATAGTATTGCCGAAACTAGTTGGTTGTCTAATTATACAAAATATAAGTGGTACATAAAAACAAAGTGATTTCATTTTATTTTATTTTCATATATTAAACAATATATTCCTTTACTGTATAGATCAAAACTAGAATACGGTGAATGTAATGACCAAGTGCAATTAATACATTACCGATAGACAATATTATTATTACTAAATCCTTTGTACACATGCAAGGGCAGGCAATTCATGCAATTTTTTCCTACCTACGCAAACTTTTTTGTTTACGAAAATAAATAGTTAGTACATAGACATGTACTAAAGACTAAGAATCTTTACAATATTATGAATTACTGTGTATATGTAGATATGTAAACAATGAAAGCTTTCAAATTTGTCCGAGTGGTGGCTGCAAGTGCTGAGACCGCTATATGGAGATGTTAAAATATAATTTATCATATTTCATTTCTTTCATATAAAAACTGATTTAATTAGTTATTGTCTTTCCTTACAAGTTTATTATTTTTATTCATTTTTATTTGGTTATTTAGTTTTATTTTTCAGGAAAGTTTTTAAAATATTTTATCCATAAACACAACGTTTTATGAAAATTAAATATACAATTTATTTGAGTTTCGTTTTTTTTCGTAGATCGATTTAAAAAAAATATAGAATTTAAGGGCAGTTAGTTAATTAAAATTTGATGATTAATATGTAAAACTGAAGAAAAACACAAATTAATATAAACAGTTTCTCAATCAAAATGGCGGACGCTGTCATCACATAATGAATAAAACTTTTTATGTAGCTAGAGTAAAATTCAATCAAATTGTTGTACAGAAAAAACATTTTTGATATTATACTTTTGTATTATAAAAGATTTTCTTTTATATATTATCGTGAAAAATTATCAACACCTTGTCTAACAATGGAGAATAGGGCACTGCATTGCTATACCAAATGCAGTGTATCTTGGAATTCTGTGGAAATGAAGGAAAGGTATTTTTTCTCTTTATCTGAGAGAGCTCTTCTAACCTCTATTATAGCATGGGCTATCTCTTCGTTTTAGTTACAAAAGAACCCTTCCGATACCCATTTACCGCTTTTTTTTTTGCCTCCTCTTTTATAGTAGAAGTTGCTTAATTGTGGATTTATCTACCTATTATTATCAGAGACGCCCCGCTCCACCCCTTCTTAATTCACATTCAAATTATGATTGAAATATCACTTCCTGAATATTCGTTTTATTTCTCCTCCCTATTTCATCCTCTTTTTACTACTTATCCTTTACTTCTCTTCCTCTACCTGTTTCCATAGTATAAAGTAGATATTTAGTTCATTTCGTTTTCTAAGAATGAAAATATTGTACTTTTTTTTTTGTTTTATGAAATTTTTTTTTTGATTAAGTATAAAGTTATAAATGTTTTCTACATACACAGTTTATTATAAGGTCTCTAACTCTCTAATAAAGTGAAAACTCGTGTTAAGAGAGGAAGTTCATTTATGATTAATTTTTATTTTTACCTATAACATATATATTTTTAAGCCAATCAACAGGCTTAACTTAGCCCTGATAGATTAGCATTAATGAGTTATACTTAATCTAAACATTCTTAAAATCTTTTTTAATTAACAAAGCGTATAATTAATAAAAGGTTGTTTATAGCAAAATCTTGGCGGAAATGGCAAATGTGACATCTCGAGTCAGAAAAGACAAAACCGCTTGCTTTTTAAATGTCTACCCTTGCTGCAGGAACACATCGACAGTACCGTTTAGTGAGATTTTGTTCACTGTTCTGATGATCCTTGGCAGAGGAGAAAAGAATCCGATGTTAGTTTTATAATTTCCCACAGCAAAGACAGGCTCGGTACGTAAGTTACGGTGAGGTACATTAAGGTTTATCTGAGCAAGGATACAATGGGCATCTATATAGTTAAATGTATTTTTATTCATTTTTTATTGATAAAAATAAATATTTGCGTTCTTATGATTTACCCAAATATTTTATTTTGAGGGCCATTTTTAACGAGTTGTAAATTACTTACTATTAGAAAATGGAATCAAGTTGGGGTAGAGCGGGATTCAAACACGGACCTTCGGTCTGTGAGTCCGAGACACTAGACACGGGACCACAACCCGATTAAATTAATTTGTGCAAGAACATCAAACCAGCCAAAATCCTTCTGAATTCTAAACTAAAGCTATAAAAGTACTTTAGACGATCATGATAGTTGATTTTCTTAAATAAAACGGTTTAAATAGATAGAAAAAAATTGTATAAGGCAAAATACCCGCCCTTATGCATAGGTATATATCCAATTAAAATTGCAAACGTATATAAAATGCTTTAAAAAATTAACAAAATAAGGTAGTCTTACGATTCTGGTTACAATCTAAGAACAGTGAAATGGAAACTAAAACCACCAATAGAACCCGTTTATACTTCCTTGAAAATGGCCTCAAAATCAAATATTTGAGTAAATCCTTAAAACGCAAATATTCCTTTTTAAGTAACAAAAATTCAGGTTGATATATTTTTGTTCAACTCTGATGATCAGCACTGCAACGCGATCCAAAAGTTTGACGTAGAGTGTGAACCACTTACAGTATAATGACCCAGAAAAAGTCGATGTGCATTTTCTAAGTTGTCGGCTGATTTTGACCTAATTTAAAGCCCACCTAAGGTAGGTACATGCGGAGCGGACCCTTCTATTAGTTTAATACTGTGTGATATCTCGGCCCAATATCTGCACAATATTTATTTATGTCATCATTATTCCTCTTTCCACACCCAGTAATGTATAGAACATTGCATTGTTATACTAAATGCAGCGTGAAGGTAAGGTGATCAGTTTTATGATCGCCACAACACCCAGACCAATTGAGAAAAAAATATTTCTTGGATTTTTTTCTTGCAACTGACGGGAATCAATCCTGCGACGCTAGTTTCACAGTTGGCCGTCTAACCAACTGCGCCACGGCACCTGTCTTATTATGTAAATGTACATATTTGTCTATGTTTACAAAATTTACAATTATTGCGAGTGTTTGTTTTTGAGTAAAAAAAATATTCTTTACATTCTTGTGTAACTAAGAGAGAAAAGTACGCAATATAAATTGATGCTTCGACAAGTGGCGTGTCCAATGTAAAAAAAAAATTCAGGGGTTTTTTTTAAAAATAAATCTTAGTTAACTAGTCGGTACATTCATTCAAAAGGATAATTATTTAAAGTGAGTAGAAGTTTAAGAAAATGGTTAAGTCGGCTAACTAATGCCAATACAGGACCTTGCCGTGACAAAGAATTCTGTTTTCCTAATTAGGTTTACTTGAAGTTGGCCGGCAACGAATTGGGATAATCCAATTTGCCCGGAAGTATAAGATGATCCGAAATTATTTTTCATCTTTTATTTGTCAAAGTTTTAGTGCTGCAATCGTTTATTTAATTTTTACTCTGACCGAGCGGATAAAAAATACCGTTCAGTTTGTGAAAAAGAACCAGAACTCTCAATAGTGTTTGACTCAATGACTGCTCTCAGGTAAAAGTTTTGAACAAGGAAATGGTGTGTTGACCCGTTTGCCTACCAATTTTGAGGTCCTGGGTTCGATTCCTGGCAAGGTGGACGTAAAATTCTTTTTTTAATTTTTTAAACTTCAATTTTTTTTTTTTTTTGGACTGGCATCTGATGCATAAGACTTACTTTCATGTAGCAGATGATCTTACTATGTAGCATTTGGTTTACCAATGCAGTGCTCAATGCACCACTCGGTGAGGAAATGGGATTGATTGTTGTACTATTTTGAACATATACTTATCTGTGCGGTAATAATAATATTATACATCTTTATATAAATATGTATTTAATTTATTAATTGTTTGACACATGTTAACCGTTTGAATATTGATTAATTATTTTTCTTTATAAATGTTTTTCCGATTCCGATAGTATTTTTTGACTGCCTTATTGAAAATCAAATTTCGTGATTTTTTTCGAATTGAAGTCTGATTTTTATCTTTTCTCTGGTATTATGATCATGTTCAAGTTTACTTATTTATTTTTGTTTTTTAAAATTCTTTAGTTTTTTTTGGAAATAATAATTTAATACAGAAATACCACTGTATTGAAAAATATGATTTTTTTCCGATATGTAAGCATTTGTTATTTATATAACATTGACTTTACCAACTTTTTGTTTTTTTTAATTTTTTCTTTTGTTTTCAAAAACCATTCTTAATGCATCGTTCACACCAAGTTAAATTATTAGTTAATTTATTAAAAATTAAATAATTTCTCTTTTGCATTTTACGATTTGATTTTTATTATTAAATAGGCTTCTGTTATTTATTCCGAATATTTTTATATCTCTATTCTTGTGGAAAATTACATCAAGGATACTGTACAATAAATATCCCAACACATCTTGCAGCTACAGAGCACAAAGGCGGTTGTGATTTTAGTTCCCCCTTTTTAATATATTATTTTAAATGTTAAAATACAGAAGCGCCAGATTAAAACATGTCTTGCAGCTGCAAATCGCAAGGATAGTTACAATCTAGCCCTTATTTGAATTTCGCAATTTTTTTTACTAAGAAGTGTTTCAAATAAAAAAATAATTTTTTTAAAGAATCGTTGAAAAATAGAACCTTGATTACAATATATTCTGCAGCTACAGAGCGCATAGACAGTTAGAAAAATCTAGATCCTATTTACATTTAAAGACTAATTAGGAAATAATTTTACAAAAAACAAGTTACATAACATGAAAGCTTATATTATTAAACATCTTGCAATTACAAAGCGTTCTGTCTTTTTAAAAAAAACGTGCTTATCTCAGAACGATGAATTTTTTTGATAAATCGTGATTAAAGTAAAAACTGCTCTGTGGATCAAAACTTTGGTCACTTTTAACGAGTAGATATGTATGCGTTTTAGTATTTTTGAACATACCGATGTACCTGCCTCAAAACTTAAAGATTAATAGTTATCAGTGTATTTTTGTGATCGCTCGGGAGAACTTATCTTCAACTGTGACTTTATAATGAAGGTATGTCACTTAAGCGCCAAAATATTATACCGTGGAGTACGCATCACTTTGGTGCATATTAATATACCTACTCAAAACATGAAGGTAGAGAGTCGGTAGTGTATCTTCATAATCGAGTGGAAGAAATTATCTTCAACTCTACCGTCATGGTAGAAGGCATGACGTCCCTGACTTCTAATTGCAATCACGGTTCAGGTCCCGCATTCCAATGAAAAGTTATTATACCTTTATACCGTTTCGATATATGTACCGATAAAGATAGCGTAGAATAATAACCCAACTTGCAATACATACCAGGGTTATTACTTAAATTTTGCCATTGACAAGTAAAATAAATATTTAAAATCAAAAATAGCTTTTTTGTTTTTCAAAATTATCTCCTTGAAAATCAATACACTTTTGCATGCGCTTGAACCAATTTTTAAAGCACCTTTTCCAGTCCGATTGAGGTACCTCCAAAACATGTGATTTGAACGTATCAACCGCTTCTTCAGGCGTTGAAAAATGTTGAGCTCGCAATTTGTTTTCGATATGCGGGAAAAAGAAAAAATAATTGGATGCCGAATCAGGACTGTACGGTGGATGATCCGTCAATTCGATGTTTTGAATGCTCAAAAATTCACTTGTTTGAGCTGATGTGTGACAGCTTGCATTGTGGTGGTGGAGAATAATTCGTCTTCTGCTATTGGTTTCCTTATTTTTTCAAACACTTTTGGCAAACAAATGGTAATGTATCATTCAAAATTGACCATTCTACGTTGTTCTAATGGAACGGCAGTGATATGTCCAGTCATTTTGAAAAAACAGGCGACCATTTGCTTCAAAGTGCTTTGTGCGCGAACAACTTTTGTTGGATTTGGCTAGTCTTGAAAGACCCATACAGTCGATTGTTCGTTAGTTTCGGTTTTAATAACATATATTTGTGATTTGTCACCTGTCACGATTGTATATACGTCTTTTGAAGCACCGCGATTGATTTTTTTAAAGATTTGTTTGCACCAATCGACACGTGCCTTGTTTTGAGCGATTGTCAAAATATGCGGTATCCAACGCGAACAAATCTTTTTGACGACCAAATTTTCATGCAATATTAAATATATGCAATGGAACTAATGTCTAAGCATGTTGTAATCTCACGGTATGTCACATAACGGTCTTGCAATATCAGTTCACGCAAAGCATCGATTTTTTCTGGCAAAACAGCCGATTTTGGACGACCTTCACAAAATTATTACTGTAACAAAGTGCGACCACGATTGAATTCAGAATATCAGCAAAACACCGTGACTTAAAATAGTGCTTTCTTATCGAAAGTCACAGTGAGTTGATCGGCACAATGTTTTTGGTTTTAATTCACGTTGAAAGTCATGTAAAATCATCGCACAAAAATGTTCACGATTTAATTCAATTTTTTAATAAAATAATTTTTCTAAGTATCTGTAAACAACACAAATATCACTTGTATCAACAATATTTTGAGTTTGTCCAAATTTTTGTAGACAAGGACTGGATTCAACTCTCTGGGGAGCTGTTTTTATAAACATATTACAACAGAGATGAAGAACATTTAAGAGAAGGTAATATAGAAGTCTAGGCATCTACAGGGCTTATGACCTGTCATTGTCTGTTGTAATATGTTAATATCACTTGTATGACTTAACGTTCTGAGTCCATTTACCATTGAAAATAACAAACTTTACGATGATAATGTCATATTTTACATATTCACACTGGTGTTGCCATATCTCAAAACTTATTTGCAACCCTCGTATAATAAGTGTTTCAACTAATAAATAATTTAAACATTATGTGCACAGAAGTAAAACAAACATGCATTTTAAAATAAAACATTTTGTGTGCATTGTTTGCAACTTAACTTTGTAGTAAGGCGGTACAAAAAGGTTCCGAATCGGCTGGAGAAAGCGCGGGTCGGGATTCTAATTATGAAAAAAAGGGCAAAAAATCCTTCGCTGAAAAAGGCTTTGGAACCGGAATACAATTAACAGTACAAATGTTTCGCGTGTGCCAAAAGGAAATCCTTTTATGTTGTCTTTTATTTCAGTTTGGATTTGGTATTTCAACTTGACAATAAAAAACAGACCGGCCGAATACTACGAAATCTATAAAATATGTTTACGTGATTGAGCTTTGGAAACTTAATTACGGTTTTTTTTCAATTTTTTTTTGCAACAAAGAGGGAAAACTTTACACGGCTTGTAACCTGTCATTAGCTGGTATGTGGACACTTAACGCACTGTGTAATTTTCATATTTTCTCAACTCTTCCATCCGTTGACTTTTGTAAGTAAAAAAACTGAAACATTTATCATGGGGGTGAGATTCATCCGGCTGAACCAATTCACCTTCTAGACAATGCCTGTTTTTTTTTTTTTTTAAATATATTTTTTAATAATTCTTTGAATATATCCAAATGTTTACAAACAGGCTGGATTTCCTCTC
The DNA here is from genome assembly GCF_059751315.1 of Micrasema longulum. Classification (NCBI taxonomy): domain Eukaryota; kingdom Metazoa; phylum Arthropoda; class Insecta; order Trichoptera; family Brachycentridae; genus Micrasema; species Micrasema longulum. The sequence goes on along the minus strand of NW_028280676.1, from coordinate 8,432 downwards.
TATGCAGTCATTCAGATCTAAATTTGTTGCAACAGAGATATAAAAAACTATTGAGAAGGGAATGTGGAAGTTTAGTCATTTACAGGGCTAATGAACGTTTATTGACTGGTTAGAGTGGCCACTTTACACACGGTGTAATATTTACCAATCTGTCTATGTTTAAACATTTATATTTCCTCAACTCTTCCATCTGTCGACTTTTGTGAAATCAAAGAGCTAAAACTTCTCTGTTTCAACAAATTTAGATCTAAATGTCTTTCTAGGGACGAAATTCAGCCTGTCTGCAAACATTTGGACGTTGTTTTTTGTTCACGGAAGGAAGTAGAACTGTTTAAGGTTTTTTCATGATTTACCTATTCTTGATTAATTTAGTTTAAGATGCCATAGAATCTAAAACATTTTATTAAGAATTAAATTGCCATTGTAATTTTATTTTTTGTAGTTTGTAAAAAAGTGAAATATAAAAATCCGAAAAACAAATACCTTTAACAGGGTGGATATTCAGGTTTCAAAAATATTCCACAAATTTAACAAATTTATAACCAAAGACAATAACATCAAACAGTTCTTCTGCTACCAAAATCAAATAAAAGAGAAAAAATACAATTTTATAGTAGCTGTATTTTTTTATGTTGATTTTTTTTAAAATAATCATTTGCGTTTTTATAATTGACCAAAATAAATATTTTTTTTGTGGCCATTTTAAACAAGTTGTAATTAATTCACTATTAGAAAATATGAATCAAGTTGGAATAGACTGGGTTTTGAACCTCGAACCCCTGACTCATGAGTCCCCGACACTAGCTTCGGGTCTTGAATGCTTTTGAAACATTGTTTCATAAATGAATACAACATACACACCACATACCGCACACCGCATTTGAGGACATAAATAATGTCCATGGCGATGCTTGCATACACTGGAAAATTGCTGGTGGCCGAACCGCTGCCGGGAGCTCTCTGTTATCTGATAACCTTGGCATTTTTGTGCATAAATAAATAATAAATAGTAAATATTATAATCCAGAAGAACATAATATTCACTTTATTTGATTTCTTCTCTGACTGAAATTAAATTGATTGGACATGATCGATTCACCGATATGAATACAAAATATTTTTAAAAGCTATGAAATTATTTTTGAAAGCCACCAGATCTGCATATCCAACAGGACCTATAACAGTGCCACCGATAGTACTACAAAAATCCATTTGGTATTCATCAAGATAGAGAAAGGGACCAAAATTAATTAATGGATAGCTAAAAGAACTAGAAAGGGAGCCATACAATATGATTCATACCGTCAAAGTATAATAAATTTAGAAAATGCATTCATTTTGCACTTGAAGAAACTGCGTATTATTAAAATTCGAATCTCATCATAATTGTGAGAGTACTCTTCTGTTGAACAATAATATTATTGATATTAGACGCTTAAGGATACACTTATGTGCCAGTGAAATGGTTATATCTACAAAAAAGTCAATTTGATCAAATTGAAAATAAAATGTGTATTTTATGATTTTTTTTAATTAGAAAATAAACGATTCGTAGATTGCCAATGGTAAGAACTTTGTTTTTTGTTGAGTTTAGCGAACCAAATAAAATAGTTTATATTCGGAAATTTTTAATTATTATTTTTTTTTTTAAAAAAACATCGTAAATGTTTGTTTGCTGTTTACATTTTTCGAATAAACATCTAGTTAATTTTATTACCTTTTTGCCAGCTAGAAAAATGAAATTTGATCAATTGCAATTTTACTGCAACATTTTTTTTATTTTAAAAACTCATTTTTTCACAAAACACGTTTTTCCATTTAAAAAAAAAACCTTTAATTATTATACAAAACTACCTCATATTTTCGTCCTAATTTATATCAAAAAATTAGTAATATAAACAATATAACCAATATCATGTCCCAAAAAAATTAGTTTTATTTCTATATTAAATTAGAACAAACCCCCACCAATTTTCGCTAAAAATATGTTTTTCTATGTCGAAAATGTCTATAAAAATAAAGTTCCAATAAATAAATCTTCAATTTCTTCATTTTCGAATACTCGAGGCGACATTTAATGTAAAAAAAACATCAAAATTGAAATAAGATTAGTTACGTACTTTGAAAAATATGATTTTGGTGAGAAAATTCATAGCCATCAGAAAGCAATCGATCAAAGTCCTGATTAATGATGAAATTTTGGTAGCACTGAAAATAATTAAAAAAGACTTTTATCGATATTTGGCCACGCTGAATAAAATACGAAATATCAACCTCTATTTCAGCGGAGATGGAGATAGAAGAACATTTTTGAGAGAGACATATGGAAGTTCAAATATTTACAGGGCCACTCAACCAACATTTAAACATTTGCGTTTTCTCAACTCTACTGTTATTTGTTGTAAAAAAGAATAACCCGCTAAGCCTCTATTAAGAAGCTTGTAAGTTGTTGGGAAACAGGGAGTATGGAAAGTGGCAATGAAAAAAACACCACAACACCCGGACCAATCAGAAAAAAATCTTTCTTGGATTTTTTCTTGCAACTGGTAGGAATCGAACCCGCAACGCCAGTTTCACAGTTGGCCATCTAATCAACTGCGCCACGGTGCCTGTTTGTTGAATTATATGAATAAAGGAAGTATGTATGTTTAATGTTAAACAGTAAATAAATTGATACTTAAACACTAAACTCAGCTCATGACAATTTATAAGCCATATAAATGCCTAGACTGACTGATTTCTCGACAAATAAATAATAAGAACTCTTTTAGCAGAGATACGGTATTTTTGCGCAGGAATACAAACACAGTGAGAATGATGTAAAAGCCTCATGCTTAATATGTTACCGACTGCTTTTATTAGTGAAATTAGTCGCATAGAGTCTGACGGTTTATGACAGCTGGATGTCTAACGCACATTCTTATTTTGGATATTATTTCATATAATACTTTCATCAATTTGCCAGTCTGTTGCACTAACTATGCACAACACTCTTTCCTCTATCGTTCTTGCTCTAACCATAATGATTTTTTTCATCTATTGATATATTTAACACGCCCCTTATTTTTTTAAAGATAAATTTATACTCATTCTTTCTGGCTGCGATACGATCCTTGCTATTTTATTATGCTCACTCTAAACACACGCCTGAACACTTACTCCCACACAAATACACACCTCCACACTTACTCTCATACAAATACACATAAACGCACCCTTTCGTTGTACCACAATTTAATAGGCATGATTTTTATTTCAAAACTTCGCTGGTCTGTCTTTAAACCGTATCTTTTTAATGTTATTATATCATTGTCGACTGTTTGTTTCTGCAAAATGATTTTTTTTGTTAGTTAGCCTCGTGGAGAAGTGGTTAGCGCATTTTTCTATCATACAAGAGGTCTCGGGCTTGATTCCCGACATTCTTGATATGATATATTATTTAAAACAGTGTTTTTACACTAGAACATTTCAAAGTTTCATTACCGAAGCGTGAGACTGATCATCTTTCAGTCACTTAACATAAATTATCAAGATACGCTGCGATTGGTGTATCAATGCAGTGCCCTATGCACTATTAGGTGCGGAAAGAGAATTACGATATTTTTTTTGTTACAACCTTTTTTCAAAACTATTGTTTTTAATTAAATAAAAGCAAACAAATTAAACATCACGCCGTTTCCCCGCAAGAAAAGGCAAAGAGGATATAACGCCACATCACTCTATATTTGCATAAAAATCTCGCTTCCTCTACATTCATACATCTTCTGACGCATGCGCGCTAATTATTCCAACTTTTGACATGTCCATTTTTAAGTATTTTAAGTCTATACTTCGCTTCCATGCATCAGAGTGGACACCAGGACTCTATTTTGAACTGCTGTGAATGTTGTTACTTGCGACAAACATTTACTCTGTTCCCAGCTCTCAACCTCCTCTCAATATTTTGTTTCTAGTAAACATACTTCCCAGATACACAAATATCTCAACCCCATTCACAGTGATTTTACATTTAGTCAGACTTTTTTTTTCAATTTATATCTGTTGTAAATTGTGATTTGGCTAGCCAATGATATATTTTTCACTGTATAAGAACAGCTTTACTTACTTAAGTTAGACATTTACTTTAAATATTGCTGTTGTATTGATGAAACTAAATATTGATTTAATTGTATATTTATATAATAAGTAAAATAAACATTTATTAACTCTTGTGTGGCTGTGATGTCACACTAGTCGACATAGGACACAAGAATTGACATATCTCTCTTGTTTTTTAAAATAATGAACTCGTATTTTTTGTAATCTGCAAATGGATATTTTCACACTGGATTTAAAAAATAAAATTTGTAAAACTATGCTGGATGTTAAAACAAAAAATATTTGTCCTTGCCACGCGAAGAATGAATGTCCGCCAATTCAGCGACACATCTATACATATACTTTATACGAGAGAGAGCATGAAGACAGAAGTCATAACAAGGAAGACCGAAACGCTGTTCTGCGGTCGTTGTTGTCGAAAACAGATTTTGTCTTCAGTCGGTTGATGACAGTGATGGGGGACGCACGCGCGTAACATGAGCGGCGTATTTGTGATTTAATTTTTTTTTTACTGTAACAGGCCAAAATTATGTATTTCCAAAAACTATGGAAAATATTTTTATATCAGTATGTCTCCGTGTTTTTTTTTCAAATGTCTGACCTTTAGAATATTCCGTCTTTTACTAGTGGTAGCACGATGTTACATCATTTACCACAGTCTTTTAAGAGTTAAAGAGGGGGGACATATTGATTTTTTGTTCAAAAAATGATATGGTTTTAAAAAAACAAAAAACTATGGGTTTAACAGGTTGTGAAAATTCTAAAAATTTCGTTTTCATAAATCGTCAAGGCACCCCACCTCATTGCACGCATCGATCCCTTTCACCCCAGTGCCCGGCGCCCTTTTGGCTCCATTCTGAGCAACCGCTAACTGATAACTGAGCTGCAAAAGTTTTTTGACAATCATTGAAGTCAACCAGGGCCCCGATTACAATAGGAAGTTAACAGAGTTACCTTAGACTGTCTATAAAAAAAAACGATATTTGTGTATGAAAATGAGTTATTTGCATAAACATTTAAAGTCGCTTACCTTGAACATGTTTAGAAATAATAAATGGATGCAAATTCTTCTTTTCACACAGAAAATTTAATTTTACTCTGTAGATTAAATTGAAAATTCATGTTAATTTTCCATTGTAATCGTGGCCCAGGAATAAAAAAATACAGGACAATGTTAATTTAAAAACCCAAATTTATGGTGCTGGTATTGCAGATTAATTTAAAATCGATATTGTTAAATGTTAACTCAAACTTAAACTAAAATTTATATACTTCTTCTTGGACCAGGTAGATTTATCCACATTGTTTTGAGTTTGTTGAAATTATTTGAAAATAAAAATTAAAAATATTTTTAGGCGTTGCCTAGTCTGTAGATGAAATAATTTATTCAGATGGATCTCAACCGCCACAATAAGGGTTTCAGCTTTTTAACTTCACTTACGTCAACAGATAGATGAACCGAAGAAATAAATGTTAAATTCAATTCATTTATTTTAAATATAACATATACATTACAAAGATATATTCAATAAGTACATATTATAAAAAAGAAAAAAAATACACGAAAGAGACTCATGTTAAAGTAGTAAGAGAATCCTGCTCCGGAAAACCCCTTCGGATACATGAAACAGATCAATATCCAGAGCGATGTTGTTCAGCATAGCGGTAGCCCTGTATATGTGCGAATATGGGCAGAATGGTGAATGTTACACAGTGTGTAAAGTGGCCACTTAAACCAGCCAATAAAAGGTCATATATAAGCCCCGTGGATGCCTAGACTTCTATATTCCCCTCTCTAAAATTTTCTTCATCTTTGTTGTATTATGTTAATATTAACAGCTTCCTAGGGGGTTGAGTTCAGTCTCAATTTTTTTACTGACCAGACATGTTACTTCAAAATGCACAGATGTATTTGAAATTTCGATTCGATAACTAATTTTGTTGTGTTATGAACAATAAGATACGTTACTTTTTGCTTTTTTGCAATTTAAAAAATTCCTAGTTTTGTATGTAGTCTACTATAAATGTATAAACTTTAGTTTTTTTCGTGCAATTTTTTGCTCCAGTTTAAAAACTACAGGAGAAATCTTTCCGGCCGCGGGCGGAACGCTTGGCAAAAAAAATACTCGGTGTTTTTGGGTAATGCCACCCTTTTTTTGTTGTTTTAATTTTTTTTATTTAAACTAATTTATTATACAAATAAAAGACGAGTGATACTTCAATCCACAAATTTGGGATATCTTGTGACTGGTTTCATCGCTTTCGCGACATCTTCGAGACTGGTAATTGATTAAAGTATCACTCGTCTTTTATTTATATATAATAAATTACAATGAACTTCCATCAAGAATTTTCATTTACAAACTTAAATGACATAAACTAAGTTTGATAAGAATAATCTTATTCGGTTTTTGTGGCTTTCATTTCATTTTTTTTGCTAAAGTATCTTAACCCCTGAAATACCAACGCACTTATACTCAAATTTCATAGAAAACTTTGTTGATTGGACAAAAACATAGCTTGTGAAAATTTAACACGCTCATAAATTTTTGTAACCGACCAATGAAATGTTTGATTAGAAATTTTTGTTCTTATAAAAGTCATTCTGAGTTTATTTTATTATTACAAACAAAAACCACTTTACTTACCTTAAGAAACAAAAATTAGATGGCATTCATACAATATTTTTGTACAAATTTTCCATTACAATTTTTTCAGATTCTTCTAATATTACTCAGTTGGTTTACGTTTATAACTTTTGTGGAAGCTTTTTCACAAAAATAAAGAAAAAAGGATTTCAAAACAACATGAAGGCGTATGATGAAAATTTTCGCATTTATAAAAAAAAATAAAAAATAAAAAAAAAAAATAAAATAAAACATAAAATAAAAAATAAAATATTTTGAATTTTGTATCGTTTATTTAGAAAATCTTCAGCTTATTTAGTTTTAAAATATTCATTCCTTCACATAAAATAGACGACTTGTACACAGTAGGGTAAATTTAATAAAACGAAGCTTTGTCCGAAGGGTGGAAAACATAAGTACTACACGGAATGAAAAGGAAATGGAATCATAAGTTAACAAATATTGCTGTAAATACTCTCTTATAGAACAAGATGTTCCGGAATAAACGAATTTTATATTAAGTTTGACGTAGACAAATTAGTCTGCCAGAATGTTTGGAGCTTATAGTTTGACGTATTGAGTTCTGTTGAAAATTTCAATAAATTATTTTCGGGTGAAATTGTTTCAAAAAGCTTTGTTTCATAATTTCTGGATCATAACAGAATTTATTTACTCTGACATTTCAACTTAGCCTTTCATGTTGCTGCGCAACGAAAGTGAAATAATACGTATTACATATTTATTCATACTTTTAAAATCCTGATTACGACTGATTAAACGACAGTAATTTAGTAGCCAGATTGTCATTTTAGTCGGAATACAGATGGGCTAGACATAATTATTACAAAATAAATTCGTTTTCTAAAAAGGATAATAACGTGTAATGATGAGGTTCAGTGCTACAGGAAATTGGATTTGAAAAATGTTTTCTTACGCGCGGTAAAAATAAAAAGATTCAAGTGTAACGTAAAGTTTCTTGAAAATTTATGAAAAAAATGTTTAAAATATTTTTAATAAAAATAAACTACTTTAAAGGACGTCACTTGTTTAACCAAATAAATTAGTGATAGATTTTTGGTTCGGATCACAATCAGCAGAACTCACCAAAAGGAACTCGTAAATTAACACGTGGAGCCATTTCGAAATGACAAAACTTTAAAAAATCACGTAGCTGATAATACCATGATAATATAATAATATCTTCTTTTGCCAGTCTGTTTTTTTGTTGGCTGAACGATATTGCTTTTACCAATAAGTCCGCCAAGGAACTTATTATTAGTACTTGAGGTTGTAAATAAATAAGATCCATAATGTAGTGTATAAACAAATAGTAAGAAGATACTGAACTTCCTCATTATACTATCAAAACTTGTAATTTTGACAATTGAGGAAGATTTGAGATATTTTTGAGAAAGGTTAGGTTAAGTTAGGTTAGGTTCAGTTCATGGTCCCATCGCTAGGATCTCGGATTCACGGCTCAAAGGTCCGTAGTTCGAATTCCACTCTACCCTAAATTGATTCCCAATTTCTAATAGTGCGATATTTACAACTCGTTGAAAATGGTACTCAAAATGAAATATATAAAACTTTAAAAAAATAATCAAGTAAAGTTTTTTTAACTCATGTGTGGCTGTGATGTCAAACTAGTCGACATACGATACAAGATTTGGTATATCTCTCTTATTTTTTTAATGATGAAGTCGTATA
>NW_028280675.1:0-48497 GCF_059751315.1 Micrasema longulum | reverse complement strand
TCTTGACTTCAAAAACGTTTTTTAATTTACCGAAGGCAGCCTTACCTGATCTTATTATTCTGGGCAACTCTGCAGCAACTGTAGCTATGCATCCAATAATAAATATTGTTTTTAAATAATTTTAAAATTATGATATTTGATACAAGCATTGCCTAATAATCTGAAAGATAACTATCGAGAACCAAACGTAATGCGTGAACTATTCCTTAAAATTAACATTTACATTGAATAACGACTTTATCATAACGAAATCCAATCCAAACACGAGTTTTATAATTTTTTCAATATCCTCATTAAAAAAGTCAATATTTACACGATTAACAAATTTTTCAAAGCTATAAAAGTCATAATTTTTAATACACCACATTATCAAATCAAATAAGTTTTACAGTTTTCGATAACTTTTTTTATGACGGTTATCATATTAATGTAATTAATGATACGTAGTCTATCTAGCTTTGGGTATTAGAAAGTGTTGGCGCCAGCGTATTTTGAAGTCATTTGGACATAAGTTGTAACAACTTAGTTGAGTTTCGATTAACCAAAGCGTTAAAAAACATAAAACCGTTTCAGGTTTACAATTTGAAAACCTTTTTAAGCAACTCGTAGCCAGGTTTGACTAGTCAAAGAACAAAATGTAAGTAAATATGGATTTACTCGATTATTTTTCCCCTTACCGGGACAGATAATGAATACAATGTTGTGTTAAATAGAACCATAATATTTGACTTGATGGCTTCTCTCAAGTAAAAACCCTGTAAAAGGAAATCAATTAGAGATATGTCAGCCTCTTGAAGCAGGACGCTAAAGTGGAGTACTTTTCAATTTAGATTAATCTTATAAATGTTATTAAATATTTGTATATTGACTTACTAACTTTTCTATGTCTACCGGTTTTGAGACGTGCCCGTCTCTTTGTCAGGACACCAATTAAACCAACATGCAAAACCCACTATACACCTTCACCACAGTTTTTGCACAAAAATATAAAACCAACACGACATGCATTTTAATAAGCACATGCACTGATTATGACAAACATGCACTGATTAAATTATGAAAATATTATTTTCTTAGAGAATTAATGAAACAAGTAGAGGGGACGGATGGAGGTGGTAAGCTTTAAAGGTTTAATAGGGTGACCATTGCAGTGGAACATCGTATAAAGGACTATATTGGAAGTTTATTTGATTGTTGATCAAGGAAACATTATTTTTAAAGCTTTCTTGATGTAAAATATTTCCATTTTATTTACTTTAAACCCTTTATTATTTGTATGTAAGATTTTATAGGTTAATCTACTTTAGTTTTGAAAATAATCATCTTTAAACCATTTTTTTTCAGGTGAAAAAATTTGTTTTCAAATTTTTGTATGATAAATGTTTGTTCTTTCCCTTAATCGTATATATTTTTTGGTTAAATGGCTAATTAGATTGAATTAGGTAAGATGATCAGTCTTACGCTCCAGGTGCCAGTTCAGTAAAAATGAAGTATTACCGTATAAAACTACCTTTTAAATAAATATTTCATGTCAACCTAGTCATGAATCGAACCCAGGACCTCAAGTATGGTAGAAGACTGTGTAAACCACTACACTAAGATACAGATTTATTTTCGTTCGGTTCTGGCACTTTTTTATATACTAAACTATACATTTTACCGCAGGACACCGAAGTAAGCAATAAAAATACGTTTTAATAAAAATTAAAATATTTTTTTCTTTTCGATAGATAAAAAGATAGATAAAAAAAAACGTGCACGTTAGTGTTAGCTACTAATTACATTTTTTCTTAAAGCCCGTTGGTTTTATATTTTGATGCAACTTCCACGGTGAAGGAGTACCTACAGTGGAATTTGCATGTTAGCGTAATAAATGTCTTGAAAATTGTTGGGTACGTCCCGAAACCGGTAGACATAGAAAAGTCGGTATGATGTCATAAACAATTATTTACTAACATGTCTTAGAAAAATTCCTCTGAAAAACGTTTTAAGGACTAAGGGTCTTCCGATCGTTTTTGGTTAAACAAAAAATCAAACAAACAAGTTACTCAATAAAAATTTTCAATTTTTCGATTTAATGTATCGCAATTTTTACTAACTTGAACTCTACTAATTTAAGTACCCCTTTCACTATGAGTTTGGCAAATTATATAGAGGGACTTTTTGGGATATTTTCGTCATTCCCCATGACCATTTTGCAAACACGAATGGTTGCAAAAACTGTGTTTACTTGAATCAAATTGAGTTTTTAATTCATTCAGTTTACTTACATATGATACTAACAATAATTTGTTAGTATCATATTGTAATCAACGGGGATAGAGAATACCTTAAATAAGGGAATATGGATGTCTAGGCATTTACAGGGTTCACGACCTGTCATTGGCTGGTTTAAGTGGCCTCTTTACACACTGTGTAACATTCACCATTTTGCCTACGTTTGAACATCCATATTTCTTCAATTCTTCCATTTGTTGATTTTAGTGAAGTTAAAGAGCTAAAACTTTTATTGTTGCGAAGAGATTCATCTGACTGAATTTTGTTGTAATTTGTTAATCTTAATGACTCCCGAGGGGGTGAAATCCAGTCTTTAGTCTACGAACATTTGGACAAACTCAAATATTGTAACATATGATACGTTTAAAAAAAAAAAATTGATTAATAAATTTCATTAAAAGTACACGATTTTGTAAAATTCTAAACATATCTACTTTTACACATCTAGTAAATGTTATCACTGTAACTCTAAAAAAAAGAGACTTACTCTTGTGCTTGGAGAGTGACTTACACTGTTTTAGTTGTTTATTTATAAGTGTTTATATATATGTATCTATTTTTTTATAAACTTGTTTCATTATTCAATATTACATGTAGTGTAAAGCAATCAAATACTTATGATATAAATTTATTATATTCATTAATATCTCCGCCATCTAATACAAGCCCAGTGCACCATTATTTAAGGACTCTGGATATAGAAATAGAAAATGATTAATTGTAATATAAATTATTATAAATTACATCGTACTATTACTCCATCTATGGTACTGCAATCAATTTTAATTTCCTTATGATCGTAATATGGTTGCCAGTACTAGCCACGAATTAAAAAGTAATAACTTCGTAATCCGGAAGCCTTGTACGCTTCACGGGTAAGATAAAATGGAATTAAGACAACTACAAAAAACCGACCGTTAACTTTGCTAAGGATATAAATTATAGTAATGTAATGTAATGGTTATGCCTTACGAAATTATTTTTTCGTAATTTGGTTATTGTGAACATAACTCTCCCAAAGCTTAAACATTCGTAAATCTCTATCAAAAAAAATAAAAAAATATTGGTGACCTCCGAAATGGCTAAGATGCTTGACCCGTAAGGTTCCGATTTGATGGGGACGTCAAAAATAATTTTGAATTTTCTCACTCCTGGGTGTTCTCTGCTGTAATTTACCACTGTAATTGGGCATCCCAATTTGCTATGGGGGGGGGGGTAAAGTGTAAAAATTTTTTTTTACGTATTCTGGTTCCGTGAATAGTGTCATGGACCAAAGGATTTAGGAATATGATCAAGGAAGAAGTTCAAGGTTTGAACCACACTCCATCACAATTTGATTCCCATTTGCGTATGCCTGGTATTTAGTAAGAAATAAAAATAATGAATGAAATCGTATATATTTTTTTCTAAATCGATTTAACCATATAATAAAAAAATAACGTTTTCCTAACTCTGCCCTACGTTGAGTTGGGATACAACATAATGGAAAGTGGAAACATGCAAACTATTAAAGAATACTAAAAAATATATATATTACACTAACACATTTTTTTATAAACTCGACAAAACGCTTAATTGTATATAAACCTATGCAATGTCTCGCAGCAGTCTTCTTTAATGGTCTTTTCCTTCTCAATATGTTTATCCAGGTCATTGAACATTTTTAGAGCCACAAAAGAAACATTTCTCTGAACAAAAGCCGTATGTGTTTTTGGTATTAAATCATACAAGTTACAGGAAAACCTCGTACGAGCGTTCTGCTGAGATCTCCCTTTGTAACCGCATGACCAGAAATGTGTCAATGACTCTTTAAGAAAAAATATTTGATGTCCAGTACCATCATAGATTGAAACAATGTATCAGACGCGAAAGTTGGAGGATATCGAAACACCACTCTAAGTATAAATTATTGAACATTTATTAGGGGGTTCAAGATAGACGCCGTGCAACCTCCCCAGCCCACTTTACTAAAGGTAGCCGCTGAGTGAAAAAGAGCAAAATACACAGTTCTGAGAGTGCCAATGTCCAAGATGTTCCTACGTGAGCAGAATACATGACACAGCTAACCTTAAGCTTAACCTGAAAACCAGCGATTGAATCTGTACCTCCCATCGTAGAATTCCGTAAATAATTATTCCCAGATATTTAATAAAGTCAACTGAATTTAAATAAATAAATATCAATCCACCTTGTGTTATTTTATCGTACCGTGTGGATTTTAGCTATTGTGTAAAATGGGCCAAACACGTGATATCACGCAGTTGGTTCGTGGTTCGCACGTGTACGGTAGTCGTCTCCGTAAATGTAATTTATTAAAATACGTTCGTACATATGAGCCAAAATCCATTATTACAATTCGCACAGTGGAAGTAAAGTTTATGATTTTAATTTGTTTTTTACGTACTCAAAACCATAAAGTATTGTTCTAATTACGTTTTAAAATTTGATTTCCTTTTCTTAATCGCTTTTCGCCCACGGCACCGAGCGTTGTCTCTAAAAAATGTGTACTTTTTTGGTTTATAATGGTACGATAAAACGATTGGAGTACATAATAAAAAGTTTATTACCTTAACCAGTTTCCGACGAGGTCAAATCGAGATAACATAAAATTGATTCGTTTAATTAATTACATTCACATTTACCTAATTTTTATTTAACAATAATGTGAAGTTACCAAATACCAACATAAGTTTTATCTTTCTATAATGTAGTCCACCTACTCAGTAGTAGACATGTTTTTTAATACCTTATCGTTGCGTTGCGCATTGGCAGGAAAAAAGAATGAATTAAATCACATATAACCTTTTTGAAATTTTAAAAGATTTTTTAATTAAAGGGAAATTTCACAATCTACCAATACCAATAAAAATACATGAAAAATATTTAGAATATTTAATTGTATTTTCAAAATCAATATGGAAACTGTGGAGAATTTTTGTCATAAATAATTTTAAAAAGACATAATAAATAAAAAATATCATTCGAAAAACGCGACGTGTTTGGCATTGATAATTGTGACGTCAAGATTGGTGAAGATGTTCTATAAAAACGTAAACAGTCAGAAACAAAGTTAAAAATTAACATGCATCTAGACAAATATAAGAGGCGTGGTGAATGCAATGACCGTTTTTTAATTAAAAATTATTTTTTTTAAAATATTTGTTATTCTACTAATAAGGAACAAAACAATATTTTAACAATGTATGTTCAAACATTGTTCAATTAATTACCTGTAAACGAAGAAGTTTAAAACTTGGGAAATTGTTTTCAAGCGTTGCCTTGTAGGTGATTTGGTTCAGCCGGATGAATATCACCCACGTGATAAAGGTTTCAGCTCTTTTACTTCACAAAAGTCAACAGGTGGAAGAGTTGAGGAAATGTTGATGTTCAAACATGGGCAGAGTGGTGAATGTTACACAGTGTGTAAAGTGGCCACTTAAACCAGCCAATGACAGGTCATAAACCCTGTAAATGCCTAGACTCCCATATCTCTTCTCAAAAATGTTTTCCATTTCTGTTAAAACAAATTTATAAAATATAAAAAAATAAAAAAATTGTTTACTTGATAGTGTTTTGTAGACTTCATACTTTAAAAATGATTTAAAAAATCATAGCGATTTCGTTATTTTATACGTGATTAAACCGCTTTTGTAATACAAATATTTTTTTAAGTTGAAATAAAATCTGAAGTTAATTGTTTTATTGTTTTTTTTGTATCTTTTTTTGGACCACAACAGGTTAGGAAGCCTAATTACAGTGGTGAATTACATCACATAACACCCAGGCTTGAGAAAAATCACATTCTTTTTTGTGTTCTCACCGAAATCGAACCCGTAATCTATCGAGCGTGAGTCAAGCATCTTGACCACTACGCCACGGAGGCCGCCAACCGCCACCACTTTGGCCCTTTTCACACATACCATGCCAATCCACCCGGCGCGGGTTGGTAGAACCCGGTAAAATTACCGCGCCTGGTGGATTTGCGTGGCATGTGTGAAAAGGGCCTTTGTTTTATTGCAAAAAAAAGATACGCTATTTTAATTTGTACTTTTATTATTAAAGTAATCATTATTTTAAAATTAAAGTTCTTTATAAATTAAAATTATCTCATTTGGTGAAAAAGTTATAATGTTTTGGAAATTGCAAAATCACAAAATCTGATTTCCTGAATATTTTGTTCAATGCGACTCCCGTGGTTTACAGATATTAGTCAACATCGTATATTCAATAAAATCAAGTTCTAAAAAACTTAAAGTTACACCACTGTTATAGTTTACTATACTAGTTGTTTACAACACAAATCTCGATCAAAAAACGTAATACCACCGTTTATAGCATTTCAAATTTAAGTCGAGAAGTAACCAATAGATGCGAATGTTCGGTTTCATTTTTGTTGAAACAAAACCGGTTTTAAACTCGTTCTACCAGACAACAGGAACCTAAGTATAGATCCCGACATCAATTGCTCAACCTTTGATGTTTTATGTACTACTGGATTGACCAAGCTGCAAAATAATAAATGAGAAACGTGTGTTTAAGGGCCTAAAGTATTTATTTATTTATTTTACATAAACGGCGTAAATTGCCGCATGTATATATTGAACATAAATATGAAAAAAAAACACATAAATACATAAAAAAATTTAAAAAATTGTACAACTATAACGATAGTAACATCTAGGTAAATACATACAAGCAACCAAAAATGTTAACCAAACATATAGATAAACATGAAAAAGCTAAAAAGGGAAAACATTTTTAAACATAAAGAAAACTTTAAGAATTTTATTGCGAGAGAAAAAAAAATCAGTCTCGTTTTAAAACAATCAAGTCCAGAACCAAATATATCAGCTTTGTCCTCATACTAATTACCATATCTGTGGAGCCTAGGGATAGGCGAGTGCATGTAATAGTTAGTCCTCAAACTTGCGCAACAAAAAGAATATCTGTTGTGGGTATGTCGACTAGGTACACGGAAACACACCAACTCCAGAAAATAAGGACAGTTAATGAATGAATTGATCACTTAATAAAATAATATTAGGTCAGATAGGATTCTTCTATCGAAAAGTTATAAAAGATTTGCTTATAATAACAAGTGATTATAATAAAAGAAAGCAGCTGGAATATGTAGTTACAAATTAATATTTATTAGAAATTTCATAAATTGTTCGGAGTTTATAATTCGTCATATCCGGTAATAAAATAACTAGTAACACATCTGGACAACACGCTTAATAGTATATAAATCTATGCAATATTGCGCAGCAGTTTCCTGCAATGGTCTCTTCCCTTAGACAAAATCCAAACGTGTACACTTCTTCTGAAAATGGTTTTTTTTTTAGAACTCAGTATGTTCATGCAAAACATTGAACACTCTTGTTATTATTTACTTACAGGCAACAGATAGTTGATTACAGACTATTACAGCCAAAAAACTGTATATTAGCTCTTCGGGTCTCATGCTATAGGCCCCTTGGGCCTCGTTTTAATAGCCCTACGGGCCTTAATTGATCAGCTTTTCAAGTCTCGGTTATGCAATGGTCTCTGCCCTTAGACAAAATCGTAACTTGTACACTTCTTCTGAAAATGGCTTTCGTTTTACTTGCAACTCATTTAAGGCTGTAAATATTCCGATCCTACCTACATCCTTCCTAATTCAAATTGTTTTTGTCCTACCATCCTGTGAGCAAGTCACATACTGTCAAGTGTTACGCTAATAAGTCTTTATCATCATATCTACATCTGCATAGTTTCTGACAAAATGCAATAAGTGTTCCATAAACAGCCTACAATATGCATATCATCATTTACGCGATACCGGTATCTGTGCAAAAGTAAATTGCTTCAAAAAGAAACATAAACTGTATAATATATCATTGCATAAACTGAAGAATTTTAAAGCCGGTACGAATTTCTATACAGTGCACTTTATTATAATTCTATGCAGTGCACTCTTTTCTGCATATCTGCCATGAGTAATCAAAACCTTAAAGGCAATGATATGAACAAATCATAGAATAAAGAATAGCCCAGAAAGAGCGCAGAATCATACTTAAATACATCAAATTGTGTCCAATAATTCTTCCACTATGCCCCACTTTTGCTGCGCGCATTCATGAAGTCGCCGGGTAATGTTGCTTGATGGGGAAAAAAAATCATCACACAAATGTAAGGTAAAATAAAATCAATCTGTTAATTTCTCTAAAATTTTATTGTGCACGGGGAAACATTGATTGACACAACAGAGCATATAAGTAAAGGGTCTTTAAATAAGAGTAATTGAATTAATTAACTTTGAACTAAAAATAAAAAAGAAATCTTATTTGACATTAAACGGATATTTTTATACCATGTTAAATAAAATTTGATGTTTTAAAGATAATATCGTTCAAATGTCTCCCACGGCGTTGTTTAATCCGAGGTCTAATTTTCATTAGTTCTTTCATTAGATGAGCAAAGTAGGGTAAAAAAAATTACAACCCTGGCAACACTAACGAAATTTCGATTTTGTTTCTTCGACAATCTGACAGATGGAAAAATAATTATTTTTTTATGTAATGCATTTGATACTTAAACATTCGTTTGTTAATTACGCGTGAAATGTGATGCCATCATGTTTCTTTAAGATTCTAGCAGTATTTTAACACTTTAAAAGGACACAACAAGGCATAGTTGAATTCAATTCAAGAGTTGCGTACTGAGCGACGTCTACAAAGAAACTAATAGGTCAAAACGTAAACCTACTTATTTATGAGTAGTTTAGCCGCCTTCTGTTTGGTTTACTTATGCGGTTTCTGGACTATTCTTAATTCTATGGAATAAAAATTCTTTTTGGTTCCATTTGAGACAGGTAATATAATACTTAATTACAGTATTATATGAAGTTTTCATTGTTGTTTATTTGTTTTTTTTCCACCGGTGACGCGTAAAATGAAGTAACGTTCAAAAATCAATTCGTTATTTATATAATATTTACAAGAATGATCCATAAATGAAAAAAATGTGTTTATTCTCACGCATATTAATAAATATTTCAGTGCTTTTACTACACCAACATTAGTAAATCAAATCGAAGAAATAAGCATGCTCTACGCAGAACGGCGAATGTAATACGTTTTGTAAAGTGACTATTCGTACCAGATATATAGTCACAAGTAAAAAGGCTTGTAAATTTACAGACTTTTATTTTCAAACGTATTTTTCTATTAAATTTCTAACGAATTGACCTATAATTGTAAAAACATTGTAATTGCAATATTTTAAGGAAAAATATTTATTTTTCTTTCAATTATCAAGGAATGCACTTTACAAACAAAATTTTGTTTCGAATAAACAGTCAAAACAGAATTTGATTTTCAAGGTGCATTCCTTGTTAATTGAGAAGAAAAAGAGTTCTCTAGTAAAATATTGTTAATGTCGGTTACGATGTTTTAGCCATCATGGCTCGAAATGCCTAATGACAACGTGTTTTGACTATCAAATCTAACTCTGAGAATATATATTGTATTATGTTATTTTCTCAAGGATAATGTTTTTTTTCATATAATACGTAATTTCACGTAAACACATGCACCTACACAAAATATTTATTATAATATCTCCACAAATTTTACATTTCTACGAACTTGACCCTGTTTATCTTACTTAAAATGAACTGCGTACATGTTTTTATCGACGCGCGACGAGTCGATAAAAATAGTACATTGCGGTTCGTAGACCTTGATAGGTCAAATAAAACGAAATAATTTGTTTTATAACAATAATCTACATAAAAAATAATACATTCGAATAAACACAGTATTTATTTATTGATTGAGTGGGCACTCGTTGATAAAAATGAGAAAGAATTAATCATTTGTCGGTAGAAAAAACATGCTTTTTTATAGGAATAACCCACTCAGCCTGTTTTTTTAAGTCCTTTCATCCGGTGGGAAAGAGAGAATATTGAAAGAGGTTATGAAAAATTCACCGTAAAACCAGACCAATTAACCATCTGAAATCTGAATTAAATCTCACAGTTATAAAAAATATTTGATATAAGAGAGTTAATTAAAAAACTTCCATGCTTTTTTTTCGTTTCTTTTTCTTATAGTACATTTGGTTTCAAAGGGTGTATATTTATCAGTAGTTTTATCACAATAATCAGATTCATTAAATATGAAATAAAAGAAATAATGAAACAATTTCATAAAAAAAAAACATAAATTTAAACACATTATGTGACAGGCCAGTTATTTATTTATATCATCTTACAGTAAACATAACATTTCTTTTTAAATTGATTCGCATTAATTTCATTGGTGACCTCCGTGGTGAAGTGGTAAAGACGCTTGACTCTTACATGGAGGGTTCCGAGTTTGGTTCCCGATGAGAGCACATAAATTACAATTTGATTTTTCTTAAGCCTGGGTGTTCCATGATGTAATTCACCCCTGTAATTGGCCCTCCTGTCCTGTTGCGGTGAAAAAAAAGCAGTATTTCTTCATGTATTTTATATTTGTCAGCCCTGTAATGGTCAGCGCGTTTGCCTACCATGCAAAAAGTCTCGGGTTTGATTTCCGTCATGGTTGATACTAGGTATATTTATGTAATGTAGTGTTTTAAACTAGAATATATCATAGTCTGTGGACCTGTACCTGAAGCGTAAGATTGATAATCTTACCTTCATGTGACAAAAATGACCAAGATACGCTGCGATTGGTGTACCAACGCAGTGCCATATGAACCATTAGGTGCGGAAAGGGAATAAAAAAAATTTTAAAAAATCTTATCTATTTTGGGATGTTTTCTTAAACAATTAGACGAACAAAAACAATGTTCATGAAAACATGTTAAATATTTTTTTAACGTATTCCTGTGTATATGCGCCATCTCATAATTACTGACCTACCTAATGTAAGAATTTTAGATGACGTCAGCGTTTAAATACATAAACACACACACACACCCTCACAGACACACCCTTATACGAATATGGCGGCCTCCGTAGTGTAGTGGTCAAGACGCTTGACTCACACACGGAAGGTTCCGGGTTCGATTCCCGGTGAGAAAACAAAAAAATTTGATGTGATTTTTCTTAAGCCTGGGTGTTATGTGATGTAATTCACCACTGTAATTGGGCTTCTTGGCCTGTTGTGGTGCAAAAAAAAAAAATTCAAAATACTACTACCACATTTCCAACCCAAAAAAATACATCCATGCATGCACGCACACGCTTACTTATAAGAAAAAGCTAATAAACCGTAAAACTTCCAGATTTTTTTTGACATTTTGCTAAATAACATTACTTTACAAATAAATGGGGTTTTCCTTGTTCCAATTTCTGATTTCGTCGGATTTAAAGTCATTTTTTCCTGTGCTGCGTGCATGCATTCAAAAAAAGTTTTTCTGATTTTGGTATTTACATTATAAATCTTGTCGTAGATTTAAATACTCTGCTTTGTGAATTTTAGTTTTCTAAGAGGTTATCCTCAAAATTTGGGTAAGTTTATCTAATTTACCTGGTTCATGTTTATTCCCATTTTTCTAATAATTAAGATAGTAAATGTAATAACACCAACTAAATACATAGTTCTTAAATATTATGTTAAGTACTATTTGATGGTCATAATTATAAGAATTGCCATCTCGACTATTAGATATTTGAGAGACTGACCGAAGACCACTAACAAAATTGAACGTAGTCATACAGAAAGCAGCAAGCCATAAAAATGTGAAACTGAGATAATAGCAATTTTTTGAAAATAGTAAATAATCAAATCTTCACCACAGTTGGCATGTTTTTAACTTTGAAAAATAATACATAACGCATACATAATTTTTTGTAATACGTTAAATTATTTAAATATGTATTTGAACAGTTTTAATGATTTCTTAAATTTGGCTGACAACACAATCTAAGATGTGCATTTTGCAGAAAACAGCCAGCCCCAGCAAAACTCTGACGTGAAGGAATTTTGGTAATGTTTTAAAGTCTGGCTGACTACACAACCTAAAGTACGCATTTCGCATAAAACAGCCCCATCTAGTATTAAATGATACATCTTTTAACTATTGAATGTATGAGATGATATTGATGATGTAAGCATATTTATTTTTTTATTTATATACGGCATTTCTGCCATTTACATGCATGTAGCTTAAATAGTGCTTGAAAACAAATCGAGTATGATATATTAATATACTATACACATTATAAATTACTTGAAATACATACATATTTTATAATAACTTTCCTATAAAATAACAAAATACTGATATTTTTAAATTAATGAATTTGTAATATTGAAAAATTTAGGTATTTATACGCATTTATTTATTTAAGAGAACCAGATTTCTAAAGGTTTAATCTTCCCATCAGCATCTACACCGAAATTTTTTTTTAGTGCTGTGGATGTTTTCTGCAAATTGAGAAATGCCGTTTTTGTAATTAACACTATTTTGGTACAAGGTTTATTACGGGAGTAAAAAAAATTTCTCACATCTCACAACATCTTCGAGATTTGCACTGGTTAAAAAGCCCAGAGAGAATAAAATACAAACTGTGCTGGACAGTATTCAAATTCCTTCATGAAATGGCTCCAAAATACCTATCGGACCTTTGTATTAGGGAAAATACACGTCAAAGAAAATCTACTCTTAGGTCAGCATTTGATTCAAGAAGAGGAAAACTTGTTGAAATCCGGCGCTCCCCAAACACTAGATTTGGAGATCGTGGCCCCTCTGCCTGGAACCAATTGCCTTCAAACTTACGAATCATCGACAGTCCCAGTCAGTTCAGATCCCAACTAAAATCCCACTTCTATAAACTATCATACCCTCAATTTTAAATCTGGAAATATAATGTATCACTTAAGTTTAGTTAGAATGTAAGTTTAGATATACAATTGTAAAGCGCCCTTGAGGTGATTTTTTACAAAAATGGCAATATGTAAATCAGCCAAATATTATTACTATTATTTTCAGAAGGCGATTATTAAAGTTTTTTGTGTGAAAACGGCCTGGTTGTTTAGCAAACATTTTTATCATTTAAGTAAATTTTTATCTCATGTCGATTTTTTTGAGTCTAAAGAGTTCGAACTTTGTGATTGCTTGTTCATAACTAAAAATAATTTTAAACATAGACAAATTTGTTTCTGATTAATTAATGAGGATGTGTATTACCAATAAATGCACACTTGAGCAAACTAATAGTTGTGTAAAATCATCTATATACGATAGAAGCCTGTCGGGCCTCACGTCACCAGTAATGCTACACAAAACCCACGTCACCAGTAAAAGGTTAAAATGTTTACACGGTACGTATAAATATTATATGCAATGAAATTTATCCTTGCTGTGAGCCATTAAACTTATTATTTAAGCTTGTGAATGACTTAGCACAAAGGTAGGTATATTCAATGTTAATATAAAATAAAAATGTTATTCTTTATACGCCACTCCCATACAAAATTCATCTTAGTATTAGCAAATTGCGCATAGCCGAAAACAATAACTTTAAAAAAGAGAGCATTCACGATATACGTGTGCATGCAAATATTCATGTTTGATAGATATACAAAATAGGTAACTTGTTCTTACTATTGAAGGTGGAAAGTACCAAACAAGCTCCTGACGCCACTGCGCTCTGTTTAGATGTTTTTTGACGGTCCCCGGAAGTTCTGTCTCTCCAAGTCTAAATTTTTGAAAACCGGGCTACAGAAATAAGGGTGAGTGCTTTTATAATCTAATCTAAGACAGCCTACGAATGATAATGCCAACTATTGGGAGTTTGTAACACGTCAATTATTTATTTGTCACTTTAATTACTTTAGTTAGTTTTACCACCTTTACATTCGAATGTCAAAGTGATATATACCTTGAAACATGACCACTAATCTGATATAACTTTGACATTGTATTCAATATTAACATATATTTATATTGATATATATGCGAGTATGATACTTAATGGTTACGTATTTGATGACGTGGTAACCACAAGTTGAATCTTGCATACTTCTGACGCACCGTTCTGGGTTCGATGATCAACTGAGTACAGAGGTAAAACATGCTATTTATATTATTAATTTATTTAATTTCATGAAACCTACACGGTCATTTTAATAAACAATAAACGCATTATAACCACAAATAACAAGACAAGTGTGGGTTTCATATATGAACCAAAATATAAAAAACAAAACGCACAGTTCGCCAAGAGTGATAGGAAATTAAATAGGAAAACAGGGAAGGACGTAAAAACGAAAAAAATGGAAAGAGTAAATCATTATAGTTAGGTAAAATAGATTCAGTTTTCAGTCGGCCGATGACATTGAGGGGGAAGCACGCGCGTAATATTAGCGGCATATTTAAGATTTTTAATTTATTTTGCTATAAAAGGGCTATATTGTATGTTTATTTGCTACAAATCATAATAAAACAGTATGTCTCCATGTTTTTTTTTTTGCACACGTCTGAACTTTAGAATATTCCGTCTTTTACTAGTGGTAACCCGATATTCATTCACTGTGCGCAAATAGATTATTTACCACAGTCTTTTAAGAGTTAATTCCAAAGTCAATCGAGTGAACACTGTATATTTTATGAATACACATTTTTTTAAAACCATTTGATATCTTCATTGTCTACATAAAATATGTAAGTTTCATACATTAGACACTCTCCATAACATAAATTCTATTTTACAAATATATAAAAAAGAAAAAATAAAAGAATTTGAAATGAATAACTCACTCAGATACCAACATAATATTAAAATTCCTATATTCCATACAAGTCATGGTCAGAATAGCTTTGTCTTCAAAGGTGTAAAAAATTGTAATAATCTTTCTGATGAACTAAAAACAATTAAAAATAATAAATCAATAAATAAATTTAAAGTTAATTTAAAGAAATTTTTTGAACTCGTGTAAAAACAACATTAAATTTTAATAAGTATGATTGTATTATTGTTTTATGTTTTTTTCTTTATATATCTTTTGTTTTCTTTTTTCTTTTTCCTTACTCGTATTTAAAATTATATAAACTCTTATAAAAAACAACAAAAACAGTGTAAGACACTCTCCAAGCACAAGAGTTAGTCCCTTTTTTTGAAGAGTTACAGTGATAACATTTACTAGATGTGTAAAAGTAGATATGTTTAGAATTTTTCAAAAACATGTACTTTTTATGAAATTTATGAATAAAAAAATGAAAAAAATTGTTGTCATAATTTCATAGTTTTGACTATTTAAGGTGAAGACAACT
The DNA here is from genome assembly GCF_059751315.1 of Micrasema longulum. Taxonomy (NCBI): domain Eukaryota; kingdom Metazoa; phylum Arthropoda; class Insecta; order Trichoptera; family Brachycentridae; genus Micrasema; species Micrasema longulum. The sequence continues at coordinate 32,969 of NW_028280675.1, read as the reverse complement.
TTTTAAATTTAGAATTAAGACTCACATAAAAATTTATAAATTTCAAGAGTTCGGGATGGTCAAAAAAATTATATAATATTTTGAGTAGCAAGCAGCAGGTAATCTGAAATCATCCATATATATGTACTTTTTTATTTTATAGATACATTTATATATTAAGTAGTGTTGATGACTGTACTGTAAATACAATAAGAGTGTTTTTTAACAAGACAGCGTCAATGTGCGTTGTTTATTGAATTAACATAAAAAGAACATAAAATACAAGGTAACAACACCGCGAGGTATTATCAGAGAAACTTATCATGGCTATTAGGAAATGAAAAACATAAATAACATTTTGTTAAGATAGGAGTCTCAATAAATATTATCAAACTTACATAATCAAGTTAAACTAATTGAAATTGTGCTCTATTAAACCAGTTAAAAAATAATCATCATTCCTTTTCCACACCTAAGGTTGCATAAGGCACTGCATTGATACACTAATCTCAGCGTATCTTAATCATTTTTGTGACATGAAGTTAAGATGATCAGTCCAACGCTTCAGGTACCAGTCCAGGGACCATGACACCACGAGGCCGACATAGAACGAGTTAAAAAAACAGATAATATTTATCCTTTATTACAATTTTGAGTTTGTCCAAATATTTGTATACAAAAGACTGGATTTCTCCCCCTCGGGAGTCATTAAGATTAACAAATTACAACATTGATGGAGAATACCTTAAAGAAGGGAATAAGGAAGTCCAGGCATTTACAGGGCTTATGGCTTCAAGTTTTAAAATTGGAAAATTGCTTTCAGGTGTTGCCTAGTATATGAAATAATTCAGTCAGATGAATCTCTTCACAACAATAAAGGTTTCAGCTCTTTAACTTCACTGAAATCAACAAATGGAAGAATCGAAGAACTATGGATGATCAAACATAGGCAAAATGGTGAATGTTACACAGTGTGTAAAGTGACCACTAAAACCAGCCAATAACAGGTCATAATCCCTGTAAATGCCTTGACTTCTATGTTCCCTTCTTTAAGGTATTCGCCATCCCTGTTGTAATTTGTTAATATTAATATTTTGTTTTTTTTATTTATAACTATAATTCGTTTGGAAAGCCAGCGGTTAAGAAATATGTATTGCATATCTTCAGAACAAATTACATTTTCCATAAATTGTACCCTGTAAATACTAATAATCATAATCTTATCCCTTTCCGCAACCAGTGGTGCATATGGCACTTCACTTGTAAACCAAATGGAGCGTATTTTAATCATTTGTCACACGAAGGTCAGTTGAGCAGTCCTTCGCCTCAGGTTGGAGAATTGCAATTCAAAAAAACTTCAAAATCAGTCATTTACACCCACTCTGCCAGGAATTGAACCTGAAACTTCGAAAATGGTAGGGAAATTCACCAACCACTTAAAAACAGGGCGGACTTATCTTTACTCAATTTCCATGTTTATTTTTTTTACCTGAGCAGCCATCGAGTCAAAAACACTCACCCAGGGCTTTAGTTTTATTTCACACTTATAACTATATTATTCATCCAAAAAGACAAGGATAATATAATAAATTAAATATTTGTATAGGGATTGACTGGAAACTGAGTTTACATATGAAAACAAAATTCACTTTTCCAGTTTAAAATGTTTCCCAGAGATCTGTTTAGAGTTCCGATTATTGGTCCTCCGAAATGGGGAGATTACTCAAAAGGAACTATTCGAAGAACGACAGCCCGAAGCAAAAAGGCTTTGAGATTCCAAAACCGAAATATTTTAATTAAATTACATTTGAAGGGTGAATGCGAACTGCGGAACTTAACAATATACGCCCTCGTCAAAGACAATTTTCCCAAGCAAAGTATTATATCTACTCACTGTAAGAAGTTCCAAACAGTCCGAATCTATTGGATTATCCGAGACATAATATTATTGTTAGCGGTGGTTTTACGCCAATAACTATTATACTTCCAGGAACAACAATTCAAAGTAGCAGGGATGCCTGGCCCCAAGAGGGAAGACCACGCTTATGGAGAAATACAGACGTAAAGAGTCTCAAGTCTCCATTTGACTCCATATTCATATTTCGTTCACTTAACTCTTGTGTGGCTGTGATGTCACACTAGTCGACAAAGGACACAAGACTTGATATATCTCTCTTATTTAAAAAAAATGTGAGTTCATATTTTTTGTAATCCTCAAATGGACATTTTCACACTTGATTTTTTTAATTTTTTTATTATTATTATTTTTTATTTTTTTTAAAATTATTTTTTCACGCCCATAAGGCTTTTACATACATGAAAGTTTTACAAAACATAAGTATATAAACAACATTAAATTTAAAAAATACAATATAAAGCAACAAAAGATAGAACAGTGTTAAGAAGTAAAGTTGGTATAAAAAAAGAAGATGAGTATATAAACAACATAGATTTTTTTAAAAAACACAATATAAAGAAATAAAATAAAGGAACAAAATAAAGGAACAGTATTAAGAAGTATAGTTGGTATAAAAATAAAAAGATGAGTGTATTAACAACATAAATTTGATAAATTTGATTTGGAAAGTAACATTTGTATAACTATGCTAAATGTTGCTACATTTTTTTTTATCCTTTCTACGCAAATAATGAATGTCCGCTAATTCAGCAACACATCTATACAGATACCTTATACAAGAGAGAACACGAAGATATAAGTCATATCAAGGAATATAGAAACGCTTTTCTGCGGCGGGTGTCGTCTAGAACAGATTTAGTCTTCAGTCGGTTGATGACAATGATGGGGAACGCACACGCGTAACATGAGCGGCGTATTTGTGATTTTTAATTAATTTTGCTAAAACAGGACTTAATTATATGTTTATTCGCATTAATTATGGAAAAGGAATTATTAAGCAGTATGTCTCCATGTTTTTGATTTTTTTCAAATGTCTAAACTTTAGAATATACCGTTTTTAACTAGTGGTAACACGATGTTATATCACCGCGCGCAAAGGGATTATTTACCACAGTCTTTTAAGAGCTAATGTCTTGATTGATCTACTAACATAACTGTAACAAGTAGCTTTCGATGTTTCGATGCGCCGGTTGCGAAATAATGTACCTCGATCATCATAACACAAACTATGGCATGCACCAATGTCCCGATTGTATCGTATTGTAAACTGGAACTGGAAGCTTTTCGTGTACCATAAGTCTATTTAGATTTAAACAATCACTAAAACAGACCCGATCGTGTCTCGAGGTAGATAGTTATTTTGTTTGTATTTAACTTAAATTGCCTTTTTTTACACATTGAATCTTGGAAAAGAGTACACATAAACATATTTTTATGTGCACAAATTAAAACGTTGTACATTTATTTTATATAAATTGTTTAATTTATACCTTAAGATGTTTTTTTTCTTTAACATATTTTTTTCCATATAAAATTTTTAATTTGTTACTTCACCTTTTTCCTAAATGGGAGTCTAATTTTTACCTTTTCTCTAGAAAAATAATCATGTTTAATTTGGCTTTGAATTTGTATGTAGTACACAATATACGAGTACGTATATCTACGAAGCAACAAATTATGAATCAAGAATGTTTTTTTAAATAAAAATTATGTTTGAAGCACTAATTTTGTAGTCATTCCCTAAAAAAAAAAAAAATTAAACAGTTTTGTTTTTAACCACAAATTTATATTTTTTCTTCCCACCGGTTTCAAAGCTACACAAGCTTCTTTATCTTCAAGAGATTGTATCCATCTCACTTCACACTTCCCATCTTTAAAATAACAACATAATGTAATTGAGACACATTTAATTTATATATTTCTACCGACACATTGTAACCATTGTATAAATTCCATAATGTGTTTTGTTTTTATGAGAATTTTTATTTTATTTTTTAAAATTAAATAAAATAAACATGACAAAACGATTTACCTTTTGAGCTTCATATGTATTGATGTAACATTAAGTTATCAATGAAAAAATAAAATATGATTGAATTCGTTAGTTTAGTACAACTTGATAAATAAGCTTGTGTAGCTTTAAAACCGGTCGGTAGAAAAAAAAGAATGTGGTTAAAAATAAAGTGGTTTTATATATTTATTATAGAACAGTGGTTATGGTTTTATATTCTGGGAGAGCTGACTTCTCTGACCAAATTATGTTGTTATTTTAGGTACCATGTAAGTTGTTTCTTTTTAAGGTGCGTTGCAATATAATAATGTAAGTAAATCCGTTGTGAAATAGTTACTTGTTTTGAAGCCGTGAAAAAAAATTATTTATTCAAAATTACACTAGTTTAAATATAAATATACATATTAAGGCTTTTTAGGCTATTCTCGTGTCAAGCCATAATAATTAACAATAAAATTAAGATTATATTAATATTTACATTATTTTCGATTGAACAATCATCCACTACTTCAATTCATAATCACTCACAAAAGTACACACACACCGAAATAATTTAATAATACAATACAAGACTGAACATGCCTTTTGTATTGTCTGGAAGCACAATTTGTTCGTTGAAAAACGAAGACAAAATAATATGGTGCCTTAGAATCATTTAGGCTCGTATAATTGTAAGCTGTCAGTCACGAAGGCTTCGGGCTATGTCCAAAGGTTTTGTATTTTAAATAACACATGTTCAAAAATGGTTTCCAAGCAACATTGGCATGAGTTTTCGACATTATGCCTTAGAGATGAGTCTTAAGCCTGTATCATAAGATACAGAAAACTGACCAGCTTTGGCTGATTTAAAATTTGTATTAAGGCAGCTATGACACTTTTTTCGACAATGTATTTTTATTAGATTCCATATACAAAAGCCGCGAAGAAAACGTAGTATGTTCTGTACTATTCGGTATTTGTTTTGAATAGGGTAATTCTGGAAGTAGAAGGAATATGCCCTTATATTTTCTTTTGATCTTGATAGGTTTGAATTGTTTTTATTGATAAAAACAGGGTGTCTTTGAAACAAACTAAAAAAACGAAAAGGTTGCTCTGTATGAACTGTTACAGAATCGTAAGTGGAGTGGTGGTGACGTCTCTGGTTCTCCTGGTTGGACTTGTTTTTCCTGGTTTAATAACAGATAAATGAACTAAAATACCCTATCATCGTCAGAATTGACAAACAAATTGACCACATAAAATACACTTATGTAGACTGACGGTGAAAAAGACAACGGAAATCTTTTGTTAACAAAGAATATGAATAAAAATGGAGGTAACAAATCGTCCATTGAAGTTTATAAAAATGTTTTTGTAATGTCAAAAGTGTAAAAACCACTAGTCCTCTAAAACGGATTCGGGTAAGTGAGTAGTGCTTTCAATGTACTATTCGCGAAGTAAATTCAACCAACTGAATGATAGGGACTTAAAACTTTGCTACAACAATGGTTTAAGATCCCCACACATGCTTTTTTGAAATTGTAACCTAAGTGAGATGTTTGCTGCTCTCCATCAGGATTGCTACGACATTGAATAGCGTAGCGTACCTTTTGCTTATTTTCGTGTCCTGGCGGATGACGAGTAAAGTATTGTGTGTCAAATAAAAGAAGAAAGACGACTGTTTTTATTCGATGGCTACTCTCATATAATAATGATGAGTAATGAAATCGAGTGGGGATTAGTCTACCTCGTATTGTAGTGGTTGTCCAATTTGCCTGCCGTGGCTTGAGTTGAGAGAATGTTCCTGGAATATCACCTGAAGTAAAAGAATGATCACCTTACTTTCCTTTAACAAATGATCAAAATGTGTTCCAATATAGTGCTTTTTTACACCACCGGGTGCGGAAGATATGATGATTATTGCTTATTGCCTCAAAATACATGCCCAATCGTAAAGTGTAATACAATGAATTGCCTGAAGAAATAAAAGGAGTAGAAAACCTTAACACGTTTTAATTTAATTAAAAAAAGTTATATTCCATGTAATGTTACTAAACAGCCTCTGTAGTATAGTGGTTAAGACGCTTGACTCGCACACCGAAGGTTCCGGGTTCAATTCCCGGTGAGAACACAAAAAAATAATGTGATTTTTCCAAGCCTAGGACTTAATTCTCTACTGAATTTGGGCCTCCTGGCCTGTCGTGGTGCAAGAAGTTAAATCATATATTTATTCTTTAATGATATGAACTAGCTCAGCAAAGTTAAAAAAAAAAAAGAGTTAGTAAAAATGTCTTAATCGAGATTTAAATTTCTTATTTAAAATTCGATTCAGACTTTGGATCAATTTCTGATCATTTTTCTGACTCATGTGTAACGGCCATTACAACCTTTACTGACAAAAAAGAGGTAGGCACGAAACGATATAATTTTTTTGTTGAATTGCTAAAGATGCGTTTATACTTCAGACGTCTCCAAAAGATTTATTTTTGATTTTGTTCAAGTGTTTGCAAATAAAAAACTGGATTTCATTCTCTAAGAGCTATTAAGATTATGAAATTATATCAATAATTTGGCATAAGTCCGGTAAATGCCTAGACATCCGTATTTTCTTCTCCAAAATGATCTTCATCTCTGTTGTAATTTTAAAACAAACATTTGTATGATTTTTTTTGCGACTGACAGCAAAAACTCTTTTAAGTGCGGAATAAAAAAGACTATGTTTCATCAGAGCTTATGACCTGTTATTTGCTGGTTAAAGTATCCACTTCATACACTTCGTGGCATTCACTATTTTGTTTATATTAAGGCATCCGACTTTCTTCATTTCTTTAATCTGTTGAATTTTGTAAAGTTAAAAAGCTAAAACCTTTACCGATGTGAGTGAACGTCATCTGAATAAGGTTAATGTGTTTATATATATAATATTTCTATTTGTTTTTAGTTTTTATATGCAACATTTTTATTTGATTTTCAATATGTATTTTCTTTAATTTTTAGATAGAATAAATAAAATAATTAGTTTGAGACCTCCAAAACATTATATATACAAGTAGTCATACTTGCTACCCAGATGGGTTCATACTCATTCGGTTGTACATAGGAAGTAAGTACTACTGACTTTGGAACAATAACCGATGTACCGGAAATTCAGTCTGTTTGTATAATAAACTCATATAAATGTATTTTTATTTTTGCAAAATTTTTGTGCCTAACAATGTGTGCCTGTTTAAAATTTACAAACCTTAAATGCATATCTTTTTTACTACTTTTCTTCTATACTTCACTCTTTTACTGTAAATCTTTTTTTTTTTTTTTTTACTATACATTACTTTTACTGAGTTTAACCATAACAACAAACAATGTTTTATTTACATTATAAAACTTATTTAACTTTAATTTTGTACAAATTAGCTACGGCCGTTATTTATAATAAAAAATAAATAAATAATAAATAATATAAAAAAATGTATTTTTTTATGAAAAACAAAACAAACGTTCTTGAAATTTTGACATCATCATCGTTTTTTCCTATCCGCATCTAATGGTGAATAGGGAACTAAATTTGTACACCAAGAGCATAGTTTATTGTTTATTTTTTAACATAAAGATATGCTAATTCATCCCAAATTTGAAATGCCAATGAAGGAACTATAAAATATTCAAGTGTATGTTTTTTTAATTAACATTTCTCGTCCAGGTCGTGGTCACGTAGCTGGTATCGCAGACACTATCGCAACTTGAATCTTGTTATCTAATCAAGATTTTAGATACAAATTTGGACAAACTCAAATATTGTTTATAAATCCACATGGTCTATGAAGAAGTATAAAAATTAAAAAAATAAAATTTCATGCGTTGCCTAGTACGATGGTGAAATAATTATATAAGATGATTTTTACCCGCATAAATAAAGGTTTCAGCTCTTTAACTTCAAAAACATCAACAGATGAAAGAATTTATGGAATATAGATCTTCAGATATGGGCAGAATGGTGAATATTTTACCGTGGGTAAAGTTGCCACTTAAACCAGCCAATGGCAGGTCATAAGCCCCGTAGACGCCTAGACTTCTATATTACCTTCTCTAAAATGTTCTTTTTCTCTGTTGTAATATGCAAATTGTATACAAAATCCTGGCGGATGACGAGTAAAGTATTGTGTGTCAAATAAAAGAAGAAAGACGACTCTTTTAATTCGATGGCTGTTGTAATATGCAAATTTCGCAAATTTCACCACATAACCGAGTATCGCACGCAACTACACTGGCTTAGTATCAGCATAGAAGAAACATTCACATTCTATCACTTCTTCACAATATTTTAAATTATGCCACTTCGCCTGTTTATCTGAGAGAGCTCATCCAACCTCTTTCACAACACGGACTATCATCTCTTCGTTCTAGTAATGAGAGAACCCTTTTAATACCCTGTCATGGCTCTAATTTTCTTGCCTCCTTTTTCACAGTAGTAGCCGCTTGATTGTAGAATAATCTACCCACTAATGTTAGAGACGCCCCTTCTTTATTTACATGAAAATGTCACTATCTAAATATTTCAATTGTTCCTTTATCCTTCTTCTTTCCTTCCCATCCCTTCTCCTCTCTTCATGGTGTAGTGTTATTTTTTTAAATACGTATTTTTATTTTGTTAATCATTGTTTTTAATTTTTGTATAAAATTGTAAGATTCAATATATCCATGTATTTATAGATTTCTCAAACTGAACGGTTTTGGTAGGTAGGAAGAAATTGCTTTAAGGCAATATGCCCGTCCTTATGTGTATATATATTGTATATGTATGTAAATTGTCAAATAAATAAATATGTAAATAAAATTTTATTTATATATTTAAGAGGGATACGATCGTATATCAAGTCTTGTATTCTATTTCAACTCGTGTTACACAAAAGTCAAACAAAAGTTTAAATAAAAAAATAAAATATTGCATGAATCATAAATAATGCTCAAGGATTGAGGGTCTGTTGAAGTTTTTGGTACCTTTGCAACATGTAATTATCGAAATTACCATTGAATCGCTCAGGTAATCTAAGCGAAACGATATTCAACCAAAAGCCACTGACTCATATTGGGTCCTTAATCATAACGTATCAAATAAGTGCCTTGTGGGTCAATGAATGTTTTCATTATTTATAAGCAAACCTCGCGGATGATAAGATAACCAAAAAAGAATCAAAGAAACGACTCAAAACAATGTTTTGAGAATAATTGCAGTAAGAACATCGTATTAAATAATTAATTTAAGGGTACGTCTCGAAATCGATAGACGTAAAAAGTAGGTTAGTGGTAATATACTAATATTTACAATTAGTTAATGTTTAATCATAAAATTAAAGCTTTAATCAAAAATAATAAAATGTTATTTAATATTTTTGTTTACCGTTTTCGAGACGTACCCGTCTCTTCATAAGGACACCAATAAAACTAACACGCAAAACTCACTATACACCTTCACAATAGTTGTTTTTTGAACTATTTTTTTTATTAACATATTACAACAGAGATGAAGAACATTGAATGTTACACAGTGTGTAAAGTGGCCACTTAAACCAGCCATTGACAGGTCATAAGCCCTGTAGATGCTTAGACTTCTATATTACCTTTTCTTAAATGTTCTTCATCTCTGTTGTAATATGTTAATATAAACAGCTCCCCAGGGAGTTGAATCCAGTTCTTGTCTACAAAAAATTGGACAAACTCAAAAAATTGTTGATATTTTTTTTATTACTAATTAATATAGTAACATAAAATTATGCATTTTTTGCTATCACAATCTTCTTTTATACATTAAGTTTATCTTAAAACTGTAACTTTCTTTAAAAAAATACTATCTCTTGCGCTTGGATTTATAATTATTTCGTAATTCGAAATATTATAATTTCAAAAAATAAAAAATCGTGTGTCAAATGTTATTTGATGTTACAAATTTACACATGCATACATATACACAAACACACATACATGTTCACACAAACATACATACAAACATATTTATTATTTGTTTATTTGACAAATTGTAGTCTGCATTACTTTACGGGCTGATTAACATACTACGTAATACAGACTGTAAATTATTATAAGTTATAAGGTAATGAATTAAAGGCAGATGGCTGCTTAACTGTCGATATGTACGGAAAAATGTATATATGCATATGTATGAATAAATACACACATCTACACACATATATACAAACATAAATACAATGTAGCAATTTAGAAATAATCATAAAATCTTAAATAAATCAGTTATAACCCAAATTTACCGTATAGTACGCATGAGAAAAAAATATCCGAAATAAAGATAAAAACAGTAAAGTAATATAGTGACACTAATTAAAATAAGAGTGCTTACTCGGGTTTAAATAAAAAGTTAACAATGAACTTATTTAGTGATATAATAGTTTTGTATCAAAAAAATATTAAACCAACATGCCATTTTGAAACCACGTGCTTTAAATAAGTTAAGTCCCCAAGGTAATATTATAATTATAAAATTTTGAATTCACTTTATGCTCACAAATATTATTTGGCGGTCTCCGTGGTGTAGCAGTCAAGACACTTGACTCTCGCTTGGAAGGTTCCGGGTTCGATTCCCGGCGAGAACACAAAAAATCGGCGTTCTGCGCTGTAATTCACTACTGTAATTGGGCCTCCTGGCCTGTTGAGGATGAGCAAAAAAAAAGAAATATTTGATTGCAAAAATTAAGACTGTCTTAAGTTACCAACAATACTGTTTAAACCATTACTGCATGTAAAAAAGGTACAGTAATGTTTCTGCAAGCAGAGCAAAAAAGGGAGTAAAGTAGGAGACCACTTCACGGTATCTTATTTGTTAAAATATATCAATGTATACTTTAATTTAACGGTTTTTTGTTGCAAGTATTTGACGCGCATACGTATCAAATAACCACTTAATATCATGAATTATCCTAAGTGTTTTGTACTCATTGTAAAAAAATGAATTTGATATTTTTTGGGTTATAAATGCTTCCTACATTCACTGATTATAAATGAGCTAAGTTCACAAAATAATTAAGTCTTTTAAGTTCGCATTGTGGTCACATCTAGTATTTAATTGCAAAAATAAGTTTACGGTTTTTCGTTGCAAGTATTTGAAGTGTATTCGTATTAAATCACTACTTAATGTCATAAATTATCCCAAGTATTTTGTATTCGTTCTAAAGAAATCAATTTGAAAGCTTGCGTATAGTACTCGTACAGATAATTTGAAATGACATGTTTTTCTTGATAACCACATTACGAACGATGTATGCATTCTATACCTTAGTTATTTTAATTGGAAAGGTCGGCGTTTGCTGTAAAGCTAGTAGCGTAGTAAGTCAATGTTCGGATTAATTATTTATTACGTTAACATTTTGTTGACAACACAAGAAGTGATGTATATTCCTTTATCGCGATATGACGATACGATCTGAGCCTTGGCCTGCGCGGCCGACCCTAAAGTAGAGAAAACAACGATACGTCGTCTTATTGCCGAGCGAAAATTGTCTGTACGACGCCTCGTCCTAAGGAATGGTTTCCTCGGAGACGAACATTTGTCGGCTCTAGGGCTTGAAATATATCATTTATCTCATCTCTCGCATCTCTCAGAACTGTCTCTTTTGTAAGATGGGGACTCGGAGATGGAGAAATAGAATAAAACAACTACATAGCACGATCACGTACACATAAAACGTGCATTCAAAGTGGATAACAAATCTTTGATTCAATGTTGGGCCATTGAGATTCTATTTCACTCTAACGTTTATTTTATCAATAATATCAGAATGTGAGAAAAACAGCGTAGTAATGCCTGTGGTTAAATTATTTATCTGCCGATTAAACACCACTAAACGATACCCTCATTTTTATTTCAATTAATCATCACAAGTACATGATTCTAATTCTGAACTGCTTGATACGTTGGAACAAATGCAGAATTTTGTATCTTTAACCTTCGCAAATTTGATTACTTTCTCAAAATATTTTGAATAATCCCACATCGCTTGTTTATCTGAGAGAGCTCTTGCAACCTCTATCACAACATGGACTGTATCGTCGTTGTGGTAACGAGAGAACCCTTTAAATACCCATTTACCGCTGTAATTGTTTTGCCTCCTCTTTCACAGTAGTGGCTGCTTGATTATAGAATAATCTACCTACATATGTTAGAGCGGTCCCCTCATTTTTTATATTAAAATCAAGATTGAAATGTCACGATCTAAATGTTTGAGTTGTTCTTTTCTCCTTCTTCTTTCCTTCCTATCCCCTCCCCACTCTTTATTGTAAAGTGTAAATTTTAAATTTATTTTTGTTTCAAATTTTGTATAAAACTATGAAATCCTGTATAACTACCAAGAATATGTCTATGTATTCGTAATTTTCTCAAAATGAATGGTTTGGGTAAATAAAAAGAAGTATCTTTAAAGCAATATGCTCTCTTTTATATGTATGTACATTGTTTATGTAAAAAAAGTGTTGGAAAGTTCATGCTAAAAAATTTAGGCCTTCAGCCAACTTTTAGTCGAACCTCCGGTTGCAAAATTATTACAAAAAATTATTGAAAAATAATTCTTTTTCTACATAGTCTTAATAATCATTTTAAAAGGTGCATTATTTCGAATAACCTCTTGTGTTCTCAATTTCCAAAACATATTATGCAACAGTATTTCTACAAATACACAACTGATTGAGAGTGTTCATTTGTAAAAAAAAAATTGTAGTGCAGTTCGTAAGAGATTGTTTAATATTAGTCTAGTTTTTCACATTGGACACCACACACGTCTATAAAAGATAGTTACATAAAATATTTATTTTTTTAAATAAGTAAAAAAAGGTCAACATATCTCGATAAAAAATATTAACTTTTCGACTTCGTAGTTTTATATAACTATTCGTAATCTTACCGAACGTTGCATAAACAAATGAAAGCTAAAACAGCAAAGAATCATAAAAAAAATAACTTTTTTATTACGTTTCACCATTGTGGAAAGCAACAAGGCTGCATTTAAAAAGATAATAATAATAATAAACGTTGGGCTTAAGATTCGCAAACAAAAAAAACGCGTACTTTCAATTTTCAACACAGTCTGTTTACTAAGAATTTTTTTATAAAAATAACAACGTATTAAGGTATTCGATATACATACAATGCTAAAAGCTTTTATGCTTCAAAAGTTCCTTTTTCGTTTTCTAGACAGAAAGCTACATTTTTCACGTCATACGTATCGTCGGCTTCGATCAATCCATTCAGATATTTTCTACATCTGTTATCGAACTTTATCTCTGCTATGACAATAAACAATATGAATAAATGACTAGAAAAATTACAACGCAGTACTTTACGAGATGCTATCAATTACACTTGGCAAATTGTTGGTAAAACAACTTATTACTTACATGATATATTTTTCTATATTTTTGTTCTAGGCCATTTGAGAAATCTTACCGACTTTTTCAAGATTATCTCCAAATATTATAATGATACCCAAATACTTAGATCTAAAATTGTTTATTTTTTCTATTTATTTATTTATAGAAAGATACAAATTACAAAAAATACGTATCTCTAACTCTATGAGGCCCAGAGCCCTGTGTTGAGTTGAGATACAACAAAATAGCATGCATATTTAGAAAGAATACTACAAACAAAAATTATTACAATATTTGAGTTTGTCCAAATATTCGTAGACAAAAGACTGGATTTCACCCCATCGGGAGTCATAAAGATTAACAAATTACAACAGAGATGGAGAATACCTGTTATTAGAATTGTATAAAAGCTGTAAAAGCTGTAAAAATTGTAAACAATTCACCAGTTTGAAAATGCCTACTTAGGCAAAAGCGCTCGTTGGTCAAAATAATAAAAAAGTAAAACTAAACCAACAAGTTTCATTGATAATTTTATTTATGATGTAAATATTATTTAGTAAATATTGTATTATTATTATTATTATGGATAATTTATATAGCGCCATTTTCGTAACAAAATACCTCAAGGGCGCTTTACATAGTGATTCTTTTAAATTTGTTATTTAATTAAAATAATTTATTTTGTTGTCTCATGCTACGAATTTATTCAAATGATTTAGAGAACAATTGGGTTTTAGGTTTTTTCCGAAACATCACTTCACTTTCACAGCCTCGCACCTCTGCTGGGAGAGCATTCCATGCCATAGGGCCTGCGACCGCAAATGCGCGATCACTAAATTTAGTGCGCTGTTTGCGTAGAGGTAAAATAACTTTTCCTCTCGCCATTAGATTATGTTAATCATAGAACTAAATAAAATTAATAGAAATTTAAGTACTTATACGTATAAATATATTCAGTTGATTCATACATACTTATTATTCTATGAAAAATTACGAAACACTCCATTAACTGCCTTTAAAGACGTTTTTTTTATAATGTTGTGTTGTCATGAAATAATTTAGTACACGAAATCTTTTAATTTTTTTTCCATTCTGGACATTTTTTCTTCAAAAACCATTTTATTGAATGTAAATAACAAAATCAAGCATTAAAAATAAACGTTCTCAACTCAGAGCCTTTATCAGCATAAATGTAATACTTAAAAAACGATTACGCTAAAAAATATTCATTCAAGTAAATTTCGTCTGAAGCTCTTTCAAAAATCTGGAGGCTGTTTTTTAGGACCAAAACCTCCATCATAGCTTAAAAAAGTTCTGTAGGGAACGATTGAATCGCGGCGAAGGACGTTTTAATATTTTATCTTCTTTTTGTGTCTGCCTTTAGAGACTAAATTGTTTCAGAGTGTCAAAATCTAGAGTCAGCATACCATTTGATGGGAATACTTTCAGAATTCTAAGCCAAGGGATCTAGTAATGACTTTAAGCATTTGAGAAGAATCCCAAAATGGATGCCATTGTAGGCCTGGAGTAATTTTGGAACATTACGCCTCGAAATAAGGCAGGAAATTAAGAGTAGACACAATTCACTCTTTTTTCTTCTTTCTAATCACCGTTAGGTTGTGTCGGGACACGAAAGGTAGGATAATTGAAATGAAATTCCTAGAAAATATTTCAATGTCTCCCGTTGCCTTTGTATAAATAGGCACAGGAAACACTTGGCGTACACATAAAAGTGCTATCATACGAACATTTTTGTAACATACAAACAGACAATCATTCAACAGATGAGATTAAAAATTAATGATAGACGATGTTTCGAGTATGTCCAAATGTTTGAAGACATAGGTCCAAATGTTTGTAGATAGGATTTCCTCACTAGTGAATTATTTAGATCTTTATTTAATTTTACAGAGAATAAAAACATTTTTAAGAATGGAAAAAGGAAGTCATGGTATTTACAGTGTTTATGACCTATCATTTACTGGTTTAAGTGACCACTTGACAGGTCATAAGACCTGTGAATGCCTAGACTTTCATATTCCCCTCTCAAAAATGTTTTCTCTCTATGTTGCAATAAATTTCGATTAAGAATACAATTCAATATGAATTTAACAATGGCGTCACCTCATTTTTAACACGTACTCTTACGCCTATCTGTTTTAATGAATGGTTTTAGTAATGCCTTTAAACTCTATAATTAACATAAAACAACAATAGTTAGAGAGATACAGTGCTTTTGTTAGAAAATCATTTGGAATTAAGTAAAAATTGAAATATGTAATCAACGTCAGTATTTTTTTTTATTAAAAAAAAAATACAAAAAAAAAGTCTGCTGAATTGCAAGCTGGTTATTACATTTTTTTTACATCACATAGTTAATTTTTATTAATTATTTACCCCTCCTCGTGGTCAGTGCATTTACCTACCATGCAAGAGGTCTCGGGTTCGATTCCCGACATGGTTGATTAAAATATTTATTTAAAAAGGTATTTTTACACATGAATATTTTATTGTCCCTGGACTGGCACCCGGAGGGTAAGACTTCATCTTACCTTTATGCAACAAAAACGATTAAGGTACACTGCAAATTGTGCACTATTACAGTTCCCTG
Organism: Micrasema longulum; assembly: GCF_059751315.1. Lineage (NCBI taxonomy): Eukaryota > Metazoa > Arthropoda > Insecta > Trichoptera > Brachycentridae > Micrasema > Micrasema longulum. Next base: position 17,084 of record NW_028280675.1, on the reverse strand, counting down.
TAGACTATTAGGCGCAGAAAGGGAAATTATGATGAATAATTAATTTCACCTAAATACTGCATCATATTTGATTTGTTTTTTATTATCATTAATACAAAAAACTTTTTTCTATTAACTACAACGTTAACATACGCCTCAATTCTTTTTTTTTAAGCGCTCTCCTTAATATTGTTTGGTAACATGTTTTATATTTTGTTTATATATAAAACAATCATGTGTCCACACATATATTACTGTTTTTCCATCCTTTTTTTATGTAACGAAGGAGAAATATAAAATATACAAATTCTTCAAAATAATGCTATGATTATTATACTCAAGAGATATATCCATTCTGTGCACAAATGCCCAAAGAAATTGCCTTGCTTACAGTGAGCAGCAAATCGAATATAATGGATTAATTTTTATAAATAAAATAATTAAGGGGATGAATAAAATAAGAAAAATAATAAAATTTAACCAACAATATCATACATATAAAACAAGGGAGAAAAAAAAAGATAAGATTTCCAATGACAAGGAAAACAGAATTTCAAAACTCATTGTACAAGGGATTAAAGCTGTACAATGAGTTACCTGAAGAAATAAATGAGAAAGAAAAGATCAAAATATTTCTAATTAATTTGAAAAATATGTTTTTGAGAATTTTTTTATAAAAAAAATTGTAATGTTATTAAAAGTTTATATTAGTTCTTAAGATGTTATGAACTAACTTAATTAAGCATAAATAAATATATTATTGCAGTTTGCTTTTGACATATGTATTAAAATATTTAAGAACAGCTAGCCTGTCGATACTAGTAAACCTGGTACTGTAAACATGTACTAATTTGTGTTTATATACACGTCGCCGCCAAAAAGTTAAATTATAGAGACAGAGAATAATACTGTATAGTACATTAATGCCACTTCGACGTACGTTAGGTGTATATATTTACTAAAGTATTGCTCTAAGTATTGAAAGTAGCGGCACGGGTGATTCCTGCAAGCTTTGGGGGTCGACTGAGTTGGCAGAAAATGCGGGCGCACTGACGACGTTTGCGAGCGAATTATATCGATTTTTTTTAATCGATTACGTCAATTCGACGTTAGTAATCTATCCAGGGTTAGCATCATTATGATCATTGATTACTTTTATTAATTTAAAAAGAAATACGTTTATAAATTATTAAGGTTTGGGGAATGAATTTTTAATTAAATAGTATAATGTGAATAAACTCATCAGGAGTGGAAAGGTAGTAATTTAAGGTTGATAAAATAATAGATTTTGATCAACGCAAAATGTAAATTTCAAGGGGTATGTAGTTAAGTATGAAGATTGTACGCATCGGCCGAGTTCCCATCAGAAATAAACAGACAGGTAGCGTGATATTAAGTTTGATAATAATCTGGTAGGTTTACCCACATCTGAACATTTTCATCGTAAATGGAGGTAACTTAGAACGGCTAGGGTGATAACTTTATTATTAAACGTGATATCTTGCCTTGTAAGCAACTATTTCATTTATTTGATAAAAAAAATAATAACGTTTTTTAATTACAAAAAGGTAGGAATTGTGGAAAAATAAGGTACCATTTATTATAACATTTATTAACCCGAAACACAAAAACAAAGTAGTTTATTAATTAAGCTGCTAAAGATGTGATAAAGTGTACGTTGGTTAAACAGGATGCACAGCAAAGAAAATCGTTGACGAACATAAAATAGCGTGTAAACTTGGGCACCCTGAAAAATCTGCAATAGCGAAACACTTTATAGACCCAAGACATGTTTTTGCATTCAAATCAAAAAATTAGCATAAACCTAGAAATCACAGTGCACGAGTTACAAAAGAAACTATTGAAATACGCAAACACCTAATAACATAAACAATGACAACGCCGACGGGCTGAAATTAAACTCAACATGGTTCCCGGCACTACACACCACAAAAATGACACGGAATGTGCCTACTGCCGACTGCCGACTTTGCCATGAAACAAATTATTGGTACGTAAACACATATTTTTCTACAAAACACACAATTCACGCAGAAAATGGACCCTGCAAAGATAGCCGTAACGAATTTTTTGTATTTATTTTTTTATTTAGTCTTAAAATAGTACAAACATAGTATATGAATGTCTAAATATTAACTTATATCCAATTATTACTTAAATATAAACTAAATATTAACATTTTTAAACAATATCTAGGAGTAGTACAATAATTTATATGAGGCACTATAATGGAATTATACATCATCCTGCACTTAGACATCTTCTGATTCTTCCCATAAGAGAAACCTTCCTTGCTATCTTATTCGTCACATATCTCGTATTCTGGGAAAAGGTCAGTCTAGAATCTTTAATAATCCCCAAATATTTCTTCTCTTTCATCTCTTTCACCTCTTTTAATTGTTCTGCATCCATCACTTTTGTTGGTGAAAAGGGGGATTTTTATTTCCTATGTTCATAAACTTAGTTTTATCTGTATTTATATAATTTATTATTTTTAAGGTCAAATTTCAATAGATTTATATAAAATTCATAATTTTCTCCTGCAATGTATACCAGGGCATCATCCGCAAATAATCTTATGTTACAGTATCTATGAATTTTCACCAAGTCATTAACGTATGTTTATGAAGATATACTTATGTACACGGGATCACCCAAAAAAGATACATTTCACTACAAAAAAGTGGTGTTTAGGTTCTTAAATTTTAAAATTTACATGGGATATACATTATACATCCATAAACCTCAAAAAAGTTTTCATTTAAATCAATCGATTATTCAAACTCTCGCCTTCCACACAGTAGTCAGGCTCTTCGAAGGCCTGGGCCTCATTAACGTATGTTTATGAAGATATACTTATGTACACGGGATCACCCAAAAAAGATACATTTCAATACAAAAAAGTGGTATACAGGTTCTTTCATTTTAAAATTTATGTACATTATACATACATAAACCTCAAAAAGATTTTCATTTAAAATCAATCGAGTATAAAAACTCTCGTCTTCCACACACTAGCCAGGCTCTTCCAAGGCCATCGTTTTAAATATCATCGTAAATTGCAGTGACGTCAAGATCCCCCATTTAAAATATTTATAATATGAACTTTTAATGAGACATATTGGTGAATAGAACTTCGTCACAATATCGGTTAATAAAGTTTTGAAGAAGATGACTTTTAAGTTGACTGATTGACAAAAAAATACTTCGATAATGTCCTTATAAGACGAAACGCATCGCACTTCTGCACAATATAAAAATAAACGTTGAATTAAATCCACCAATATTAGATTTTTTGATACCTTATCAAAAATGAATATGGGTTTCTACCATTTAACTGCATTCACAATAAATAAAAAAATCTTTACACCGTACTCCAAACATTTACTTAGTTACCATAATGATATTTCAAAAAAATATTTTTACTTGATTAACTACAGATCTTAAGAAAAACGTCAACGTTATCGGTTGTGGCAAAAAAAAACGGTTATTGAATTAAAACGACACTATTAATATATTTCGTAATAACTTGTTCCTTTAGTTTGCTCAAGTTTATACTAACAATATTAGAGTTTATTCAATGCAATACATTTTTTTTACAAACTCATTCAGTCCATTTAGTTACAGTAAAACACATATGATTTTTTTGTTTACTAGAACGACTTAAGTTTAATCAAATAAAACTAGAAAAACGAAACCGAGAACCAAATAAAAATATGACCTTGAAACAAGATCTGCTCTTTTTTAGGGATTGAGTTTTAGTCCCAACACTTATGCATGGAAGTGAAACATGGAACTGGCAGAGGAAGGATAAAAAACCAAGTGAACGCAGTTGAAATGCGATCTCTTAGACGAATGTGTGGGAATCAATGTATGACAGGGTTACGAATGATAAAATCAGGCGAGAGTGTAAATCTGAGTCAAGTATAATTGATAAGATAAGAAAGGGTCTCTGAGATAGTTTGGTCACGTAGAACGAATGGACGATAAAATAATGGTAAAACAAGTATATATGGCAAAAATGAACGGCAACGTGAGGCGAGGACGACCAAGGAAGACGTGATGTGGTGTCTTAGGTTTGGTCACGTAGAACGAATGGACGACGAAAGAATGGTAAAACAAGTATATATGGCGAAAATGAACCGTAACGTGAGACGAGAACGTACAAGAAAGACGTGGCATGATCAGATAAACCAAAACCTTTAGTCTGGTCATGTCAAAAGCAGACAGAACCGAAGGGCATGTATGACAAGATGTATGAATGTGGAAGAAGCTAGGAATGTATGCCAGGATAGACGTGTGTGGCGGTCCATTCTCTCTGCCTACCCCTACGGGGAAATGGCGTGATGGTAGTAGTAGTAGTAATTTAGAAAGGCTTGCATTCCAGAAAAGCTTTCATAAAACGACTCCAGATCCTGTCTAATACGACACAGTTAATGCATGTATACTCACTCCCCATTATGTACACAAGAATTGTTTATTTCTTTTACGTAATGGGAAACGTTAATGTAAATATATGTATTTGATTATTGTAAAAAATTGTATTTAGTTGTTATATAGTATTTTAATTTGTTTATTAATAAATAATAAAAAATAAAAAAAAATGTCAGCCCGATTTTGTTTTGTACTGATTGAGGAACAGCGAATCATTATTTTGTTACTGGCGAATCGGAATATTAAACGTCAACAACGCGAAAAGTTATTATTTTGTATATTTTTTCGCAAATTGTCACTTGTTTTTCAAAGTAACTCCATATCACAACGCTCTTGCTTTCAACCAAGGACGAACCCAGTGTAAGTGTACCGTATAATAATGCTGTAAGTTATCCGATCTACATTATTTAAAATACGACATAATGCACTCGTAATTTGATGCTAGAATCGCACGACGCCCGACGTAGATGGCACCAGATGACTTTCCCACTTTCGAATGCATATTTGATTTAAGGCATTTAAACAAGATAATAACTCGCTTCAATAAAAATTAATAGAATGATACTTTGTTGCAATGTCGAATCGGTACTATCTTGTATATTCGTTTATTTACAAACTCATCCAGTCCATTTAGTTACACTAATAGTAAAAATTTCTCAATATACAGGTACAATTAAAATAAAATACAACTAAAGAAAATTATTAATACAACAATTAAACAAATATCTACATCGACACAAGTTCTATAATATTTTAGTTTTAGAAAGACTTACACCAAATGAGTCAAGACACTGCTTCAGGTTTTCAATGCGGCTGCAACCTGCAAGCCATATTTGTTATTATTTTTAATATATGTACATTTTAAAAAATTAAAATAAAAACACAATATTTATACAAGCTACACGAACATCCTCATTAAGGTTTAATTAAGAAATTAATATTATCAATTTTTACAGTTTAAACAGTCTACTAAATATAATATTAAATATAATACATCATATGAAACCGGCTGGTAATTGATTGATTAATTAATAAGTGGTTAAAAACAAAGTTATTTTATTTAAATTTTAATTATATAATATTTTATCGCATAGTGCTTCAATGGATTTTTTTGTGTTAATTTATTTACTTATTTATACTCGTAATTTTTTGTAACCATTGTAGTCTGCATTACTTTATTATTATTTATCTGAGGAAGAATTACATTTTTTAGGAAAGCATTTTATAACAGTTAATTAATAAAAAGGAGATGCTGCTATACTGCTGATATGTAAAGAAAAATGTCTATATTATGTACAGAACTCGAATTCAGTAAGCAATTTGCCATATTCATTGGTTAATTTGCATTGAATGCATTCATTCACACATCTCGTTCAAGTATTATAGAAATTAGAAACATACAAACTGATTTCTTTCAGTATATTTGGATTTTTTGTATACTTCTAGAAATCAAATTTTCCCAAGATTATATTATGACGACGAGATTCGAGGTTGTTTAATCCAGCATTCCTGCTAGATATAATGATAAATATAAAAATGGATACTAATGATATACTCTAAGATATAAATATCGCTTTTGAAATTTTAATTTTTAATAAACAGTATAAATTTAATCATTACTAGCAACATTTGAAAATACCGCTTATTTGGAGGGTCATTGTACTAAATAGTGTTTAGCCCATTAAGTGTTTGGAAGAAATGATTAATTATGGTATTTAATATGACGTGGGCTGAAAATATTTGGGTCTTACTTATCACCCTTGTTTTCAACGTCAGATAAAGTGTCACCTCTAACGCCAACTACAGGTGTAACAGCCGTTATAAATTTAATTAAAACGAATTTAATGTAAGCATAAATCAATCCGCACTCATGATAATGCTTTGTTCACATCAATCATGACTAAGTGCAATGCGGTATTTGGTTTTCCTCACTCCAGATCTTTTCTTGCTCCAGTGCACATGCTTCATTTTTCATGACAAGACTACAATTGATTTTCCCACAGGCATTTAAATACTCTCAGAAAGCGCCCTTCTCGGGTTTTCGTGATTACCATCAATCACTGGCTATCTCTCGCTTGTCGGGTCTAAAGTCCTCGGTGACTGTTGCAGCTTGTTATAATATAAACCGCGGGCTAAACAAACGCGATCGCCATGCTAGAAACCTATCGACGAAACCTGTAAACAAAAGACTGTTTATTTAAAGTGTGCGGTTTTATCTGCGCGATGAATGCAAATTAGCTTATTAAAACGCACGGCCAAGTGCGTCTAGATACTTGTACCCCGCCATTGTACATCATTTGTGCATCTGTTTGCAAAAATTGCGGCCTTTGTTACTGAGGCTTGACGCGTCATATTATAATAAAAATAGCAGGCCTTCGCAACAAAGGGAACAAAGTTGGCAAAGTGGTTCGAATGAAATAAAACGGATTCATTTTGATGCGCTGGTAATTACACATTCTGACAGGCATTATGCAGTTTTTGCGCTTTTGTTGTGGTCACATTTCATAAAACCGGAACGTTCGCTGTGTTTTAGATATTAATGATACGCTGAAAACCGTTTTGTATCTGTTCCACAGCCATTATACCAAAGTAGCTGCTCCAAATTTGAATCTATAATTATTATCCTCGCATGTTGAGTTAGAATAAATGTTGATTTTTAGTATTTTTGGAGCCTATACGAAACACAAAATCACATGAGACAGTTAGTCTAATCGCAAACCCCAAATCATTATGACCTGATGCTATCCGTTTTGAATTTAAAATCAGCTTGAAATCTAATTAAACCTCTAGAAACATGCATTAAAACATTTCACAATGAACGAAGTGGTGATATTGAGTTTATGATAGTTGTCGAAAATACAAAAAAAACTTTGAATAACGCATTAAAATCAAACCTTTGAGATATTAATTTTTACGAAAATTGCAATTAACTTTAAAGATATATTTTTGTTGTTTTTTCTTTTGCTTTTTTTTCTTTTTTACCTTTTCTATTTTTTTGTTAGCGAATCAGAAATTCTTATTACCATTTTAAGGAATTTTAAACCTCAATAGCATTAACGCAGTCACGCGGCCGAGTCATGAGCCATAAGATGCACCCGAACGTAATCCAACACTTCCCTACAGCAGGTTTTGGCTGGGCCGAAGGTTCGGCCAATTTCTGTCCGAAACTAAAACCGCGGCCGAAACTCGTTTTTTTTTTTGCCAAAACTGGCCAGAAACTTCTGTCCACCACTAAAACAATCGCAATGATCTGTTAAACAAAATGAATGTATTATAATTACCGTGTTTTTAAATGATTCATGCTCGCAATTGCGTCGCGCTTAGTAGCGGGATTTCAAGGTTTATTATTCCCGGCAAGAGATGCGCATAACGGATTGGTGAAATGCGTACAAAATTTTCAAATTGATTTGAATACAATTTAATCGGATGATCCTACGGCCGGCTATGAATATTGGTACTTAAATCAATCCTGTTTGCGCATCGCTGATTGAGAAAAAAATGAACTTTCGTAACTACCTACCGCGTGCGAAACCTTACCCGATTTAAAATAAAGTAAAACAATAAATAAATACACAAATAATTTTCTTTTCTTATTATTTAAATTTAAAGTTATCTTGTTTATATTTGCTTATTTTTATAACTGTATATAAATATATGTATCTTTATTTTATTTGCAACTTCTAAGCGCCTAACATTTCTTAATTGTCAATTGCTTTTATTTTAATACCGATAATGTACTTAATCAATAGATTACACCACTGTGGAAATTTATCATTGACTGTTTTCATCATTTTTGTTTATATATATTCTTATTTTCTGTATACAATATATGTAAAAACTATTGTTTTTTTCCCAAATAAAAAAAATAAAATAATAAAAAAAATAATAACACGTAAAAGAGGCAACAAACATTTATAATTTTCGGTTTCAAAAGTTTTTGAATCATTGTTTTTTTTTGTTCCCAAATTTATTGTTTTCAATATTGTTTTATTGCTTATATATGCGGCCTATGCCAAATGAAGTAATGTTTCTATTTTTATGCTTTCTTAATATTTTGGATTGTTTAACTGACACTATGTGTTGTTACAAAAATGTTTACTTTTTATGTACCGTCCAAAATGAGTTTTTTTTAATAATTGTTGGGAGTAGAATAATATCTTGTTCAAGTTTATTAAAAAAAAAAATTGTATCATGTAACACATGTAAGTCGTAAAATAATGTAAACAAAGGCGAAAATATTTATTCTATTTTGTTTCCGCTTTTAATCATACAAAATTCAAAAATATTTCAAAAATACATAATAATGAGCAAAAAAGTTCTCACATAGGTAACAGTCCGGGTTTAAGAAGGTATATGGGCGGCCACCGTAGTGCAGTGGTCAAGACGCTTGACTCACGTACGGAAGGTTCCGGGTTCGATTCCCGGCGAGAACACAAAAATTATAATGTGATTTTTCTCAAGCCTGGGTGTTCTGTGATGTAATTCACCACTGTAATTGGGCCTCCTGGCCTGTTGTGGTGCAAAAAAAAAATACCTTCTTCAATTTTTAAATCATGATTGAATGGGTTGGATTTTTTTCTTAAAATCTTCTCCATCTCATCAAAATCACTCAACACCTAAAATTGTTCTTGGTCGTCATATTTACCAGTCTGGCAAAGTTACAATTCCAGATGATGCAGATCTCTCCCGATGATGGAAAGCCTGACATCTTTGGGTCATCTCAGAATCCTTGAAGATGAAGTGTGACGTGTTCCTGAAACGTGTTGGTGTTACGAAATCGGCGGATATTTAAGGAAACAATGACGATTCCACTAAGGTAAGGCGTAGGAGGCCCATCTCAAAGATTAAAGAGAATTTTCATATTATTGAAATGTTTATTTTGGTATTCAGTTTAATTATTTTTCGTTCTGAATTCATCAAAGAAAATTACTTAACTAAAACAACTTTTAAACGGTTTCTCATAACCTTCCTTTTAAATATAATACATTACCTCAATTTACCTATTAGTCATATATTTTGTCCGGCTTGTCTATAAACATGTGGACATACTCAAAACATCGCTGAATACACAAGAGTTATTCATAAATACGAGTATTTCCAGTGTAAAAAAATCGTTTACAGTATTTAAAAAATACTGAAAATCAAAGTCCAAATATTTATGCGTTTAGAGAGTCCCTAGAGTTGAAGTCAGTCATGTCTCCAGAGGGGAAATGCTAAATAATTTAAGTTTATATTACATCATCGAATAAAAAAAACATGTATTTAAAAGACGAAAACTATAATTTGGAGTTGATTTATAGTAATTGCATTAATTGACCTCGCTCTTCATGACATTGGTCGTTGGGAGTCAGAAAAGTTGATGCATACCACGGATTGGAGATTCTTACTGAATGTCGAAAATAAAATATGAAAATAAGGAATATTTTTTTAAAAATATATATTTATAGATGGCAACCATGAAGTTTCGCATAAATAAATTGTCTATGAATGTATGTATGTGTATGCGCATGGGTGTATGTATGTGTGTGTGTATATATGTGTATGTGTGTATGTATATGTATCAAAATGTGTATACGAATAAGTTTATAGTTTATTTGTCTGTGCTTTCTATTAATTTTATAACTATTATAATATATTAAAATGTAATTGCCTTGCTTGGAACGGGGTATGTACCCTTGTTAGCTGGGCAAAGTGAACGTAAAATTGTAAATAAATAAATAAATATGTACATGCATGTAATTAGTACAGGCTAATTTTACTAAAATATTTTTCACATATCACAACAGAGATGAAGAACATTTCAAAAAAGGTAATATAGAAGTCTAGGCATCTACAGGGCTTATGACCTGTCATTGGCTGGTTTAAGTGGCCACTTAACACACTGTGTAACATTCACCATTCTGCCCATATTTGAACATCTTTATTCCTTCAATTCTTTCATCTGTTGATGTTTGTGAAGTTAAAGAGCTGAAACCTTTATTTATGCGGGTGAGATTCGTGTGATTGAATTATTTCACCTACATACTAGGCAACGCCTGAAAATTTTATTTTTTCAATTTATATACTTCTTCGTGGACCAGGGGAATTTATGAACAATAATTTGAATTTGTCCGAATTTTTGTAGACAGGGACTGGATTCAACTTCCTTTGAATCCAGTCCTTGCCTACAAAAATTTGGACAAATTCAAAATATTGTAGATAAAATATTTTTATTATGCAGATACAATGACTTACTTAAAACCCTACCACTTTATTTTATGGTTATTATACTTTTGTACGAATTTAAATTGTTTTAATGGTATTTTTTCTTCTTCATAAACCTTTCCCCTAAAATCATGTGATAATTGAATGACCAAAGAAAAAAAAACAGCTCTTTTATTTATATCTTTTACTGAACTTTAAATTGCTTTGCTTTTTTTATCCCGGTCTGGAAATAAATTCAAAACAGTGAGTAATTAGGTAAAAATGTCGCGTTATTTCTATGGATGAACTCCGATGAATCGCATGTTTACTGCGTTACTTTTACTCGAGATTTTCATTGTAGCAGTTTATTATCACGTTTCTTAGTAGGCTTTAAGTGTCAGAGTTTTCTCGTTAATTATAGTCCTTTTGCATGGGAATTGCCAAATTACTTCGCCGTCTTTAAGTGAAACAATAAAATGGATAACAAAAAACAGGTCACGGCTCATCTTTAAATAATGTCTTCAAATACGCTTTTCTTTAATCCAGTTCTCAAGAAATAGAAAAGCCTAATCCACAATAATTAAGGGGGGGGGGGGGTCATTGTTCTTATAACTACTTCCTTAACCCTTTAAGATCTTACTTATAATATTGTTATCAGAGCGATAAAATATTAACATCGTGTTTGCATAGGTAAATTTTATATTCACTTTTAGAAAACAATTTAAATTTTATGCTCCAATAACGTGAAGAGTCAACAAAAAATATTTGTTCATACGGAGGTTTTACGCTGTATTTTACTGTCTCTGGACTGGCACCTTATGTTTAACTCTTAAAAGACTGTGATAAATAATCCCTTTGCGCGCGGTGATGTAACATCGTGTTACCACTAGTAAAAGACGGAATAATTATAAGTTCAAAAATTGAAAAAAAAAAAAACATGGAGACATAATGTTTAATAATCCCTTTTCCATTATTTGTGCAAATGAACATATAATTCAGCCCTGTTATAGGAAAATAAATTAATAATCATAAATACGCCGCTCAGATTACGCGCGTGCGATTCCCATCACTGTTATCAACCGGCTGAAATCTGAATCTATTTTACACTTTACTTAGTTTTGTTTTTGTCTCTTTCACACTAACACCTGCCATAGAACAGCGTTTCTGTCTTCCTTGTGATGAGTTCTATCTTCGTGCTCTTTCTTATACATATGTGTTGCTGAATTAGCGGACACTCTTTTTTCGCGTAGCGAGGATAAATATTTTTTTGTATTAACATCCAGCATAGTTGTACAAATTTCACTTTCCAAATCCGGCGTGAAAATGTCCATTTGAAGATTACAAAAAATACGAATTCATCATTTTAAAAAATAAGAGAGATATATCAAGTCTGGTGTCCTATGTCGACTAGTGTGACATCACAGCCACACAAGAGTTAAGACTGATCACCTTAATAGTAACAATTATTGTGTGGTTATGATGTCATACGAGTCTGCATAGGATAAAATACTTGAAATATCTCTCTTATTTATTTAAATATTAAGAAATCATATTTTTTAAATCTTTAAATCAACATTTTCACACCGGATTGGAAAAAAAAAATATTTTAATATGCCGGATTTGAATACAAAAAATATTTCAACTTACTATGCAAAGGATAATTACACGAATGAACGTGATTCCAATACCACAATAAATCTGTTTTACTGTATTAGAAAGAGCACGAGAAAAGAACTTGTAACAAAAAAGAGAGATACGCTATTCTGTGGCCATTGTTTACGTGAAAGAGACAAAAACAAAATAAGAAATTCGTCTAAAAAGTTTTTTTATTGGCAGTAGGCGAGAGTGCACGCAAGTTAAATGACCGGCGTATTTATGATTAATAATTTATTTTGCTATAATAGGCCTAAACCATATTATTTTTTTAATAAATTATGAAAAGAATTATTTAAAGGAAATAGTTGGAAAAAGAGGGAGCGAATGGAGGAAGGGGATGCATGTTAGTTTAGTTGTCATGATGAAGAGACGAATACGCCTTGAAACCGGTAGACATAAAAAAATCGGTAAGTAGTTACATACAAAAATTTAATAACGTTTAGCAAATATTTTTTTGATTTTGTTTTTTTTTGTTTTAAAATAACAGTATTTTAAAATAGCTCGTCCTGTGTGACGTAAAAGTACCGTTCGCAGAGGCATTTTTAAGCACAGCTTAAAGAATGAAGTCGTGGTAAATTTAAACCGAAAAAGTGCAGATCTTGTCTTGGGTTTACAAATGGGACGTTCGTGTATTCAGGCCATAGTTTGTTAGGAACACCATCTTCATCATTCCCTTCCGGCACCTAATGGCGCATAGGGCACTGCATCGGTACACCAATCACAGCGTATCTTGATCATTTTTCGTTGCTTGAAGGTAAGATGATCAGTCTTACGCTTCAAGTACCAGTCCAACAACAAGTGTGTGAAGTGGCCACTTAAACCAGCCACTGACAGGTCATAAGCCCTGTAGATGTCTAGACTTCTATATTACCTTCTCTTAAATGATCTTCATCTTTGTTGTAATATGTTAATATAAACAGCTCCCCAAAGAGTTGAATCCAGTTTGTGTCTACAAAAATTTGGACAAACTCAAAATACTCTTGAAAGGTCGTTTTATTTTGTTTTTATCATAGTGAATAAGCATAAAGTAAGTTATTCAAATATATTTTTTTCAAAATTGTATGCGTTTTCAGAGTAAGTTCGTTGTTAAATTAAAATTAAAATAATTTTTAAGTAAGTTCATATTTTTTATAATTGCTTACCAAACTATAGTTTTATAGGTAAACACTTAGTAATTATAAAAATGGGGTCGCAGATTTCAGTGTGAATAATCCGAGTAAGATGAGTCGCTGAAACGCAATAATAACAGTGTGTCGCAGAAATCATCTGGCGGCCTCGTTAAGATTTATATCCCGGTCACGTGACCACGCGGCCAAACAATGGACCTTCCATCACTTGCATTTCCCCAATCTTAGGATTCCTCCAGAATAAACGACCCATCACGCTGACAGGAATGAGCGGAAAATTTCACTGCGCAATTAATTAACTCGCGTAAAACGACGCATGTTGCATTTTGTTGCAAGGTTTCGCAATGTGTATTATGGGTCTAAAAATATCGCAACAGAGAGGGAAAACATTTTCGAGAAGGAAATACGAGAGTCAAGACATTTACAGGGCTTATGACCAGTCGTTGGTTGGTTTAAGTGGTCACTTGACAAGTCATAAGCTCTGTAAATGCCTAGACTTTCATATTCTCTTCTCAAAAAAGTTTTTTCTGGCTGTTGCAACAAATTAAGATTAAATTTACAATTTTTTTATGAATTTAACAATGGCGTCTTCATTTATGACCTGCCAAAAGCTGGATTCATTATTTGGACTATGTTGTCACATCCACATTTTCTCAAGCTTTTCACCTATTGACTGTTATGAAGTCACGAAGACCTGAAACATTTATTAGTCGGTGAGATATCTTTGATCTTCGCAAATTCGATCACATAACCGAATATCGCACGCAACTACACTGGATCAGTATCAGGCATAAAAAAACGTTCACATTCTATCAGTTCTTCACAAAATTTAAAAAAATCAATTTTCGCCTGTTTATCTGAGAGAGCTCTTCCAACCTTTATCACAACATGGATCATGACTTCGTTCTAGTAACGAGAGAACCCTTTTAATACCCTTTCATCACTGTAATTTTCTTGCCTCCTCTTTCACAATAGTAGCAGCTCGATTATGGAATAATCTACCCACTAACGTAAGAGACGCCCGCCTCTACTTAACTTAACTTACTCTAATACATAAATAAATAAATCTTTTACAGTACTAAAGGAGTTATTTGAAGATTTCTGCTTTTTTTTATATTTGAAATGTAAATGATGAATCTCAAAAACGGAAGTTTTGAGATATTACGTTTTTATATTTTTAACAACTCTTGAACATTAAAATAAACTTTTTATGCTCAATCTAAAAAGTGTATACTGTTTTATATCATCTCAAATGGTTTTTATTACTATGATCATTATTGATTTTAGAAAGAGAAAAACTTGAAATTAAAAAAAAAAATACTTGGAAATGGTTTAAAACTTTTAATTTATAAATTATAAGACCATTTTTGGAAAATCATAAATAAATCGTTTTGGGAAAATGAAAATCGAGCTGTGGTAGACTGGAATTTGAACTTTGGACTTTTGGACCGTGAGTCCATTATACTGTAAAGGGCATCACCAAAAACCTAGAGGTTGGCAAGGCCGAACACTGCTTTAGCCAGCAACGCGTAATCCGCTGCAAAGTCAGCTCGGACAAGATATTAAACGTCGTGCATCGGAAGAACATTCACATTTCATCTTGGCATTTCGTGTCGCCCGGCCACCAGCTCTCCGCCGTGTTCGCTATTGTAAATTCCTTCTGTACAAAATAAAAGGATGTACCTTGAGTGTTACTGCTTAATAAATAACTTCATTTGTAATCCATCTTTCTAATTTAACCTCAAATTAACTCACGCGCAACATTCCTATAATTCTACCAAGAGACCACAACCTGGTTCTAAATTTTCACTTTATTTACAATTTGACCCGGTATTTGTAATTTCAAAGACCAGCGCTCAACCTTGACAATATATATTGGTATTTTTCTTTTTTTTTAAGGTTGGATAAACTATCATGCAAATACGTGTTAATTTTTAGCGTGATCTGTCATGTAGTTTGTTAGTTTATGGTAGCAGTGTAAGTAAGTTGATATTTGGTGTGTTCTGCGAATTTCGCTTAATTTTCTTTAAAAAGATCAACGCAAATCTGTTGCAGAAGTACGTTTTTTGTGGAAAATACTGTAATTCAGCGCATTACTACGGGTGATCAGACGTAAATGCACGAATGTGACATGGAAAAAGGTTGACAATCTTCGAAGTTGCGCTTGCCAACTGAGTCAAAACCCAAAAAATCCCGCCAAAGTCACTAAAAACTTATGGATGCTTACTGTTTTCTTCAATAATCATTGTGCTATAAACTCAAAATTCCTTTAACAAACCAGAAGGTCAATGAGGAATACCATTCAGACGTATTAAACCAAATGAGTGAGAATATTCGTCAAAAAGATAACTATTAGTTTTTTCAAGACAAGGCGCCGTTTCACACGTTTATTATTGTACGGGAATATTTGGCCAGAAAAAGATTAACGTCTTTCCTTATGCACCATGTTAACTTAAATAGGCTTTGTGTGACTTTTTCCTGTTCTTTTAACTGAAATTATGACTTCGCGAAAGCATTTTGACTCAATTGAAATGATAATAGAAAAGTCGCAGAGAGAGCTGATAGCCATCCCAAAATCGGCGTGAGAGAAGTGTTATGAAGATTAAAAGAACGTTGGCATATGTTTATTGCCTGTAATTGTGATTATTTTTATTGAAACAAAATTAATATAAAGAAGTAATTGAGCTAAACTCATTTTGTTTTAATAAATTCCGTGTCATATTTATACGAAAAGTGAATTTTTTAAAAATATCGTTTTTAGCCTACAATTTTTAACTTGTGTCCAAGGAGACTAAGAATACAGTTTTGTGCTTGACCCCTGATCATTACTTTTCGATTTTATGGCTACTTTCATGTAAAAACAGGTTAAATCCGCTCCGTAGTGTAGTGGTTTGCGTTCGATTCCTGGTAAGGTGGACGTGAAATATTCGTGATTCCACACTGCCATATTATATTGTTTTTGGACTGGCACTGGAAACTTAAGACTAACCTTCAATATATACTAACAGGAATGATCAGATACTCTGTAATTGGAGTACCAATGGAATCTTAGAGTCTTAGAACCGGCTAAGCCAGTGGTCGGCAAACTCATTAGTCAAAAGAGCCAAAGATCAGCATTATACGATTAAGAATTATTTTGAGGGCCAACATTCTTTTCATTGAACTGTTTCCTCTTCAAAGTCAACAAATACTATTATGCAGTGAAGATCTCGGTATTTTCTCTCTATTATTGAGTAAACATTCTTTAAATTAGCGATGTAAAAGAGATTCAACGACAATAATTGTGTTGACAATCTTGATCACCAAATCCATAACATTTTAAAATTTTCGCCTCTTGATGAATTATGCAATGGTAAAAAAGCATCTGGTTATTAATTTTTGCTTCAAAAATAGAAAAAAACCGTTCTGACTTTGGTTACACTTTTAGCTCATATGTTGAAATTGAAATAATTTTATCAAGTTTAATATGATGATTCTCCATGCATTCAATTACAGTATTTGCAATATCATCAATAATTCAAAAGGCAATAGTCCTAGAAGTTCTTCTGTGAAACCTGTGGACTAAATAATTTAATCAAAAAGTGCAACTTGCGTTGAGCCGCACTCGAGTGACTAAAAAGCCGCATGCGGCTCGCGAGCCGCGGTTTACCGACCACTGGGCTAAGCCATCTTAGAAGGAGATTA
>NW_028280674.1:0-15471 GCF_059751315.1 Micrasema longulum | reverse complement strand
TATGACGCATAGAGCACTGCATCGTTACACCAATCGCTGCGTATATTGATCATTTTCCGACGGTAAGATGATCAGTTTTACGCTTTAGGTGCTAGTCAAGGGGCTATGCACTATTCTAGTATAAAAACACCTTTTTAAAATATAATAATAATACTTTATGTTAACCATGTTGGGAATCAAATCCTAAACCTCTTACATCCTTGGCAAACGCGCTGACCACTACACCACGAGGCCGACAAAATATTTTAAATACGGCAGTGAAAATGGACCACTCGTCAAAATTTTCAATATATCTTTGCATAGTAAAAAAAATATGCCTTTAATTTATCATTTTTCGATTTTTAATTTAAAAAAAAATATATAAATTATATAGTTGTTTATTAACTGTGTTTTTTTGCAATTTAAAAATAATAAACGGAAATGTTATTTTTATTTTTACTTTTTAATATTCACATTATTTCTGCAAATCTCAAACATTTTTTTAAACATCAGTGTGTACACATTATTGTTTTTTTTAATGGAGCTTGAAACGTCATAGATTGTACTTTTTTGCTTGAGTTAAATGGAAATAATACCTTACCCTCATTGCGTGCGGGATAATTAAAAGTATTATTATTTCACCAATCTGTTGCACGGTAACCCAAATAACTTCAGTTTTGGGTAAGGGACGAGAATAGGCAATTAAATTATTACGGTTAAACACGCTATGGATATGATAGATGACGAGAACATGAATGTAGCGAATGGATTACAAAATCGATGTAGCATTGCTAAAGCCAAACCGATAAAACATAAATATGAATATTTACAATGGTTTTAAGGTTTCTTCAGGCAAAAAATTTAAGGTATCAAATTATACAATCTTTGAGTTTGTCCAAAAGCTTGCAGACTGGCGGATTTCCTTCCTAGGGAGTTGTTCACATTTAAATTTAAATATCAACTTATAGTTTATGTCGTGGTGGTTGAGAACTCATAAGTGAGCTGATATTGATTGGATAATTTAGGATCATAATTTTATATGCCTTAGAAATACATTTTTGTTATAAAAAAATATTTATATTTCTAATTTCATCAATGAACCAATGGTACCTACGAGAATTCATTAAAAAAATCTTATAAATTAAAAATATTTTTTAATTTCTTGTGAATATTTTTTTATTATTTTTAATCACCTTATTCCCTAAAAACCTGGACTTTATCTTTTCTTTAAAATAACATTTTCATTTGATCAAATGATTTTGTCGGCCATATAAAATTATGATCCTAAATTATCCAATCAATATCAACTCATAAGTTTCCTAAATACCTAAACTTTATCTTTTCTCTAAAATAAATTTGTAATAATATTTCATTTTAATTTGGGCAAATGATTTTTTCGGCCATATAAAATTATGATCCTAAATTACCCAATCAATGTCAACTCATAAGTTCCCTAAATACCTGAACTTTATCTTTTCTCTAAAATAACATTTTCATTTGGTCAAATGATTTTGTCGGCCATAAAAAAATATGATCCTAAATTACCCAATCAATGTCAACTCATAAGTTCCCTAAATACCTGAACTTTATCTTTTCTCTAAACTAACATTTTCATTTGGTCAAATGATTTTGTCGGCCATATAAAATTATGATCCTTAATTACCCAATCAATGTCAACTCATAAGTTCCCTAAATACCTGAACTTTATCTTTTCTCTAAAATAACATTTTCATTTGGTCAAATGATTTTGTCGGCCATAAAAAAATATGATCCTAAATTACCCAACCAATGTCAACTCATAAGTTCCCTAAATACCTGAACTTTATCTTTTCTCTAAAATAACATTTTCATTTGATCAAATGATTTTCGGCCTCGCGGTGGAGTGGTCAGTGCGCTCGCCTACCATTCATGAGGTCTAGGGTTTGATTACCGGCATGGTTGACATGAAATATTTATTTAGAAATGTGTTTTTACACCAGAATATTTCATAGTCCCTGGACTGGCACCTGAAGCGTAGGACTGATCATCTTACATACTAGAGAATTATTATTATTATCTCATCATACTAGAAGATTCAGCCCTTCGGGCCCTTATGAATGATACATTTATACTCCTTACTTCTTTTTTAAATATAAAATTGAAGATTTTCATATCTACGAACACGCGCAGCGCAAAGATCTATATTTCTCTGAAAACCGCACGTAAATCGGTTTAGCTGTTTAGGAGTAGTTCAGTGACACCACGCGTACCAAAGAAATCTATATATAAAGATAATATTCTAGAAAATGTGAATCGTCTCACCTTCCTACATGTCATACGTATAATCCATAGTTTTATTTAAATTTCAAAAAACGTTTCTCTAAACTCGAGAATCTCAGTTATGCCAAGTTTTAACGAGTAAATCTGAAGAAGAATTCTTTAAAAATTTGATGAAAATTCTTCTTTAGATTATTCTTTGAAGCTTTGGTTTAATATGATAATAAGACATTATACAGGTTTCATTTTTAATATTAAAAGACTTTTATCAGAGAAATAATATCATAAAGGTAAACGTTTCTTATTTTTTAATAATTTGAATTAATAACATTATTCTACATCATGTCAAATGCATGTTAATTTTAATTATAAATGCAATTTCAGTTGATACCAAAGTTTTTTAATAAATACGCAAAATAATATGCTTTCGAAATTAATATTCAAATATTAATCACACTAATTTGTGATATCATATGCATAGAAATGAATAAATTATTTTGATCTAGATTATTATTTCAAAAAACTTAGTATGGTTTTTCGAGATACCTGTATTCACGCCAATTTTAACAAAAACATTATCTTTGAAAATCTAATGTTGTAAAAAATAAGTGTTAACAAGTAGGTATAGTACTTTGCTTTTCAAAAAAGAAGCTGATACGGCTTTATACTATTTAAATAGGGTTTAATATATTCTTATATGCACCACCCCATCCTACAATACCATGTGAATGTGATTAATATGTGCTTTTAAAATGACCTTAAACCATTCTTCAAGCTGACAACTTTTGTCGATTTTCATCTTCTTCAACCGAATATTTCTAATAAATTTAAATGGGGAAGGCGAATCAGACTTGGGTTTAATGTTTCCATGTATTTGGTCACATCCTTCACTAAGGCCTAAAATAATCTTTTTTTTCACTACAAAATGAATGATCGAAATATGCTACGAACATCAAATGTTAAGAATCTGGGCGTTAGATTTGTCAGCCCCATAACATTTCATGACCACATAGAGGCAATCAGTGCTAAAGGATAGAAAATGTGAGGATTTGTTCTGCATACTGCCAGGGTTTTTGAAAATACCCGCATTCTGAGAACTTTTTACTACTCGTGCGAAGTAGACTCGAGGGCGGCTGGATGATTTGGGGGCCACATAATCTAAATTACTTTCTTATGCAAGAAAAAATCTTAAAGAAGTTTCTGGGAAATTTCTACAAAGCAGAGTACGAGTATTGGCTCAACACGATCAAGTTTCTCCAGAGTATGGTTGGCTACAAAAGTTTAGAGACTAAAAAGAATGTGTATTTGACTACACATTTTTATCTATTGTTGCGCGGTATGGTCAATAATTCTGAGATTATGGTGGGCATTGGTTTGTACGTTCCTGATAATTACCTTAGACAGTGTCAGCATATATTTTTTCATATTCTAATAAGAACCAATCTGCCGATGGTTATGCTTGTTGGAAAGGCTACCGCTATGTTAAACAACAACGCTCTGAACGTTGATCTGTTCCATGTATCCGAATGATTTTCTGGAACAGGACTCTCCTACTATTTTGACAAGAGTCTTTTTATGTATTTTTTCTTCTAATAAAATGTATGTTTTGAATATAAGTTTGTAATGCATATGTTATTTAAAATAAATAAATGGAATTAAATTTACTAATTGTGATTAAAACAGCGTATTTCTTCCCCATTGTACCGCATCTCGACCATTTATTACTTGTAGAAATAAATATGATTTAATTCATAGTGTAAAATAAACGTCAATATTTTTTAACAGAAATGGTGATCATTTTATAGAAGTAAACAGAGATCTTGGCATTATCAAGGCTGTTGTAGGCTGGTTTTACTGGCCGTTTAACACAAATTGTCACTACGATTATGTCTATGTTTGAACATCCATATTCCGTCAATTATTTTTTGTACGTAGTACCTACCCACTAACAATCCTGTCACTGTAAACTAATTGAATGGTTGTAGTTAATAACTTTTAAATAAGCGGTGCCACATGTATTGTTACGGGATTTATCTTTTGGTGACAAGTATGATGGGCGTCAAATAATTTCGAAAATAGACATAGGCTTTTGTGATACAAGTAAATGCAGTTTTCGCTACCATTTGTGTTTTCTAAAGTTTTTGCAAACTAAGTTAAAAATATATGCATTAAATGTGACAAAAATTAGTTAATTAATTAAGTGAAAAAAAATACGTTTTACATGAAGGGAATTATTGATAATTAATAAAATTACCAAATGCACACTGAGATATCTATGCACATATATATGAATGCATACATATATGCATGCATATGCACATTTACATGCATATATAAAACATACACAGACACATGCATCACTTGCGGTACATATACATATCATAAACTACTCAAGATGTACATTCTGAAACTATCCTCAATGATCAACTCCATGAAGAAATGTTATGTATAAATGCAATAAAAAATGACATTAATATTGAGTTCACAATAATAAATGAATTTGAATATTTACTCAGCAGCCTCCGTGATGTAGAGGTCAAAATATTGTGGTGCAAAAAAAAATGCTGGTCAGTCGGAGATATGAAAACGTTTTGCTCGTAGGTATCTTATATTCGGAAATAGAATAGCTATTTGGCAGTTATAAATAACACAGGTTACTCTTAATTCTGAGTCCGGGATTAATTTAGCTTTGTAACTTTGTGACCGGTACCTGAAGCATTGTTCTTCGTGCGAAGATTGTGTCCGTACGCAATTAAATATACATACATTTGTTTGCATTTCCCACTGCAGGCTACAACTTGTGGCCACCTGCGAGGCGCAATTTTCTAGCTATACAAAGCCTCCCCTGTTCGTTGCTTCCACCCCTTATATAAATATTAAATAATGAAATTAGTCCCGGGTATGTGAGGTTCTGGAGAGACGAACAGGACTACGGCCGTCGTATATTGATGTTGTTTTCTCAATATCCGTGGAGAGTAATTGCAAACAGAATTTATGCAAAACAACGGGTCGACGTGCGCAAAAATTACCTTTTCGTTGTAATATGGTGGTCAAAATTAAGAGAATAATATACAAGTTTCTAAGGCGAGTTGCCTCAAAATTGTGAAACTGAAATGTGTTAAATAATTAAGGTCAAAGAAATTTTCAAAAGTTTTTGTTCATAGATGTATAACTCGATTTTATACCGTTTTTCTTTGCTTGATTTCCATTTTAGGATTTTTACCTGAAAAAAGCCATTGTGTTGAAAAAGCTTGTTCAGGATTAAGTTCTATTTTATTCCACACAAAAAAATAGTATTTGCCATCCACTCGGACACAATAAACATGTTCATGATTTATATCATTAATTTTAGTGGTTTAAAAATAATTTAATACGTCTAGATTATGCAGAATAGGGTTTGGTTTCACCGTAAAACGGGTGTCCTACAAAATATCGAACCCTCCCGAAAAAAAAGCCGGAAAATAAAAATAAACACTTGCGTATGA
This sequence comes from Micrasema longulum, assembly GCF_059751315.1. Classification (NCBI taxonomy): domain Eukaryota; kingdom Metazoa; phylum Arthropoda; class Insecta; order Trichoptera; family Brachycentridae; genus Micrasema; species Micrasema longulum. The sequence goes on along the minus strand of NW_028280674.1, from coordinate 9,751 downwards.
TTAGATATAGGTTTTAACTCCTGACAGAAATTAACATTCATTGTCAACTAATTTAAGTCAATATTTAAAATAGCCATAAATTGTTCAATGGAAGTATCCTGGACCTTTTATTTACTTGCTATTTACATTTTTGTGAGAAATTGGTGGGATAGTCGGCTGCAGCCTGGTAATTTTCCTTCTTTGTCTTATAAAGAGGAAACCACAAAAATCTTATTCAGGAAAAGCCGGTCTATTGACAGACATCATCAGACCTTCCTTTCCACTTTAGCAATGTTTGTCATTTTTTGTCCTATTTTTATTTATTTCGACAATTACCTGTACTATTTTTCAATACATGATATAACTTCATGTGAAAAATCTTTATTACTTATTACAATTACGATATCTCCCAGGTTTTCCTTCAGACGTTTGCATAACGTCTTTAAAAAGGGACAATGCATCAACAAATAAAGGATATCTTAAGGTGTTTCGTCATCACGTGGACAAATTTTTGTTAATGAAAGCTTAAAGTGGTGAAAATGATTCACAAAGCCACCGTTGCTAGTGAGTATTTAAATCAGTTTGTAATAAACTTGCTGTATTTTTCTGAAATCAAACGAATGAAAAATTGCTGGAAAAAATATTTGAGTTACATGTCCAGAACATTTGCTTAAATACCGGTGGTTCTAGTGCTAAAAAATTCTGAGTTTTATTTTCTTTTAAGGAAAATATTAAGAAAATTTGCCATAATCAGAAACTGTTTTTTTAAAGTTTCTGCTCAAACCTTTTAATCACCGTTTATTAGCTTTGATTTCTCAGTGTCCTCTTTTCCAGCTGCTATACACATTCTGTTGTATAGATTTAAGTGTATTTTTATTAGTATGATAGTCCATGATAATAAAGTTGACCGAATTTCGATCAGCTATTGGTTTGACCCCTGTTTCACTATCTCTGGAAATCCTTAATTGTATTTGTTGGGTGGTTTCTTTTAGACATAAAATAGAAATTCTCGGATCGCAAATATTTTTGCCACCTAACATTACAAAGGATCCTATAATATCAAGCAAAATAGCTTTGATTAGTTTTTCTTACAATGCAGTTTGTATCATCTTGACTGAAGCGTTTAGAGCATCATCTGTTGATTTTTGGGAACTATATCAAAATTTTTCTTAGCTTAATATTACCGTTTTGATGAAAATGGCAGTTAATTCAATTTATTATTGTCTTTTCTGACACTTTTTCTATTACCAAAAGGAGACCAATAGTTTGATATGATTGCATGTCTTCTAAGTATTTTTTTTTCCAGTTTAGGAATTACTATAATTTTAGCTGTTTTCCACCAAGTAGGATATTGGCTTATTCTTAGACACGAGTTGTACATGTACATGTCTTATACTGAAGATCCTTGAATATAAAATAAATGAAGGCAGATATTTGCATTGAAGTGATCTTCCGCGGGCGCTCTATCTAGATTAATATTTGAAATAATATCTTCGATGTCTTCTTCTGTAACTGATGGATCATAAGCTGTATGTGATGTTATTTCTGCCATCTTCCTAACCTCGATTTGTTCAAAAGTTTCTTCTGTGCCTTAATAACAGTTGCATTCTCCAAAGTGCAGGGACACAATGCTGTTTTTGAAAACATGAACGAAAATGAATTATTATTCCGCTACAGAGCTCTAATTGTGCATTTCAGAGTGCAACTTATATGAACGTGTGTTGCGAAATTATTTGAGTACGTGCTTTTGTAAATAGTACGCTAACCGCTGCATCACGGTAACACTCTACCAAGTGTAAAATACCACGATTCCAACACATAAACACGCTTAATGTAAACAATGAACATCATTAGACAAGATAAGTATATGGAGTATAGATTGAGTCTATCTTAGTAAATATATTTACATTGTGCAATATTAAACTGAACAAACAAATTCTTTTGCAGTACTAATTTACAAATATAATAACAGGACGTGGCCTAGAAATAGCCCTGATTTAAACCCAACCAAAAATTCAAAAGCAGTACTTGGGACTTAAATACACAGATTGAAACCCCGGACAGCAAAAAGCTGAAGAAAAACAGCAATTGAAAATTTTGTTCAATAAATACTATTTCTAGGAGCTAGAAAACATTAAAAATGATATTTTTTGGTACTTAATGATAATTTTTATGATTATTTTTAAAAAAAATATTTTATTGTTGATAAAACTGTTTTTTTTTTTTTTTAATCGACTATTCCATTTTTCATCTATTTCCTAATTTTCTAACGCGATTTCTTATATGTCTTTATTTCCTTACACTAGCAACCCGGTGTAATATTGTTATTTTCTTTAAATAAATTATAAGGACTTATCTTAATTATATTTTTTTTTAAATAGGTAATTAAAATAAACACTTCATTTACAAAGTAACACAAAAAACCTCAAAATGCAATTTTTGATGTAATTTCTGTGGCCACTAATGTACATCTTACGTTTCAGATTATATGTCACGTCAACTTGTAGGGAATCGACTCATCAATTGTACTATAATCATTATCATTATTCCCCTATGCGTCCCCAAAGGTGCATAGAGAAATGTATTGGCACTCCGAATCTCGATTATTTTTGTTACATTGATGGTGAGGTGGTCAATCTTACGCTCTAGATTCCAGTCCAGGAACAGTGGAAAATTGCTGACCACGACAACTTTTAAAAACATTTTTTATTTGGTCTTTTCCAGGAATCGAACCTGGGTCATCAAGCATGGCAGGCGAACGCGCTTACTGTTTACGAGACGGCCTCATTAGGATTTTTACTTGAGAGTAACCAGTTAGTCAAAAACGCTCATCCAGGATCCTGGTTCTATTTCACACACATAGCTGTATTGATCATCCACCCTGACACGTACCAAAAATGAAAAATGGACCGTTCATGGTAAACACGCTTTAACTGTATGAGGTGGACGTACATTAAAGTAATCAAATTTACGGATCATTCGGTTTTAAGGGAGAACAGTGCGAATGCCTAATTTAATGCAGTCCAAGGGTAAAACAATACTCTATTTTGTTTTTCGCCCGAGAGACCCTCTCTCGAATTAAGAATAAATCTATAAACAGAAAACAAAAAGAATCCCCTTTCCTGCCAAGAATACCAATTCCCAAGTTGTCTTTACATTTCGCGAGGATTCCCTTAACTATTCCACCTGGGAAAAGGTATAATATTTTTGAGAGAATATTTTCACCGGGGTTTCAAACTCATTTTCCTAATGCGTCTTTTATTGGAGCGTGTTTATTCTATTTTATTATTTTATGCGTAGAAAATCATGTTTTTTTCGTTCAACATAAAAGCTTTGGAATTGGTGTTTAAAAACGTAATTAAAACATTTGTTTGGTCAACATTGTTGAAAATTATTTGGAAACATTTAAAAGTGCTATAGATGAGAACAAAAAAAACACGTAGATCTAGCCCCTGCGTGGGTACATTTAATTTATTTGTTGTGATGTAAACATTACATTAATATAACATGAATTTAAAAAAGAAAAATTATTTTGTATCATTAATGTAATCCACGAGAGTTAATAAATAAATTTCAAATTAAAAAATATCTACACATATATATAATAATTACGTGAATAATAACATTTACACATGCATACACATACGAACTAAACCTTTACATTTATTTGCGTATACTTTTTAAAAATATCAGAAATGTATTTTAACTAAAAAGTGGTTTCCGGTCCAGGTAAGTTATAAATATATATATTTTTTTTTGTTTTCTAAAATATTTCATTGTTCCAGGGCTGGACTGATTTTCCTAAGTTTATGTTACATTTATCCGAAATACGCTGCATTTGATTTACCAATGCAGTGCCCTATGCACCATCTGTTTTGGAATGGAAATGGTGATCCTGATTATTATTACATATAACGGATTCCAAGAATTCATGTTTGATGAAAGCAGGAAGTTCCTACCCCAATTTCGAGATGACAAGAAAACAACGTTATCTTTCAATGTGTTTTTGTTTCGTTTTGAATTATCTAATACAGAATCGGTGATGGGACCTAAGAGTTACTCACTCATTTCTCACTGAAGTGTTTTTACTAAGTAACTGCTGGTACCTTAGGGTGCTACTGCTTATATGCTAATTGTTCAGAGTGTTTTCTTTACTTCCTTCTAACTGAGGTCACTTTCTGTTTTCCTGTCTGTCACCAATGTCCGTGCGTGTTAAAAATTTCACATCAGTATTTTGGATGTTTTTATATTCCATTTTTTGCAATTTTAATACAAATGTGGAAGAGAAATGCAGGATCAAAATAGCCTGTACCACATTTAACAAAATGATAACAATATTTTGCAATGATAATCTCTATATATATAATTCCTCTGTACGTGTGATGTCACCGTACTTCTCCTAAACGGCTTAACCGATTTAGTGTGGTTTTCAAAAAAATATAGATCTTTGCGCTGTGCGTGTTTGTAGATATTAAAATCTTCAATCGAATATGTAAAAAAGAAATTAGGAGCATAAATGTTTTATTCATCGATCTTCCAGGGTTTCATTCGAGGATAATGCATTTGCAAAAAAATGGAAAAATGTTGTTTTTTTGTGTATAAATAAGTTTGTTTTTTAATGTTTACAAACAGCATTTGTTTTTCGTGGATCTCAATCAAATTCTTTCCTTTCTTATAATTTCTATCCATTTACTTCTTTTTATTGGATTTTTGGTAACACTAAAAAAATATTAGATTCCATTCATTCTTAAAAATCGTATTCCTTCATAAGTTCACCCCTTTATTGGTGAAAAGACCGGAGTTTGACGTTTGCATAAAGAATGCCATATTTGAAAAAAAAAAATATATTTTGTAATTCAACCATAATCAAGTACCTATGTACCTTCTTAAACTTTAATTTATTATATTTGAATATGATCATTTTTTAGATTTGGATTTTAATCACGAAATAGTACCTAGGTACTAACTTAACAATGAAAAGTATTTTTCCAAGCTAATAGCAGGCAAACCAACGTTCGGGCAGGACAACGTATGTTGGGTCCGCTAGTTTAAATATATAACTTAAGCAGAGAATGGTAAAGTGTTAGGTTTAGTATGTTCTGTTGTATGGCTCAGAAACCTGGACTTTGAAAGTACACACTATTAACCAGTATGAGGCATTCAAGATATTATGGCTTAAGAGAAAAATTGTTTGTACACCGTGGACAAACTTGGGCAGCAATGTAACAGACAATTTTTAAAGTGTGTAAAGGTCCGTGAGATCTTCTATCTGGGTCATATCCTGCGTAGGGACAAGTAAAAAGTTCTCCAACTTATACTAATACGCAAGATTAAACGACAATATGGACCTGGCAGGAGGCAAATTTCTTGTCTAGATAAAAAAAGAGACTGAACCGGAATGAAATGTGTTAAAGAGTTCTTTCGGGCAGCTCAAGACAGAATAATTTTTAAAAGTGATTGCCAACGTCAAAGACACATGATAGGGTACAAAAAGGAGAATATTATTTAAGTACAGGAAATGTAAAATTAACCTTCTGCACTGTTCTTAATACGAAAGTAGATCAGGTGACAGGGGCCATTGGTTTCCGAGTAGGTCCTTATGATTATTTGTACAGCGCCACTTTTTGTAAGCACTTCGCGCGTACAATCAATCTTATTACACATTTTGCAGCCATATAGCGCATGGACGGTTGAAATTCTAGTTCGTTATTGCTAATTATGATATATTTTAATAACAGGTGTGAGCAAGATTTAAGCACGACGCGCGCCATATAGCTACAGAGTTCATAGACGGTAAAAAATTAGCCCAAGTTTACTTTCTTTTAAATTGACTATAAAGTGTTTTAATTAAAAATAGGGTAAACATTAATCGTGTTGAATACTTTATTTGAATTGGTACTTTACTATATATTTTTTTAAAACATTATTTTACATTAGAAAATCTTTACAAGTTAAAATGATTTCATTTGGTTAAAAAAATATGATCAAACGGATTGGAAATCACACAATCACATAATTTTGTTTCCTGAACATATCGTTCATTGTGACTACCGTGGCTTTATCCTTAACGGTATAGAGATAATATATCATGTTATATTAAAATATTAAACTTAAAATAGAAACATTTGAGGGATTGTGAATGTTTAAACATAGGCAGAATGGTAAATGTTACAGAATGTGTAAAGTTGCCACCTTAATCAGCCAATGACAGGTCAAAAACTCTGTAAATGCCTAGATTTCCATATTTTTTTAATTTTTTTTATTTATTAATAACAACTTAAAATACAATAGTACAACTAAATACAATTTTTTTATAATAATCAAATACATATATTTACATTAACGTTTCCCATTACGTAAAAGAAATAAACAATTCTTGTGTACATAATGGAGAGTAACGTCTTACAATAGATTATTTTATTTTAATCAATAATATTTTTCAAATAACATATATAAATTACAAAAAAGATATTAACGATGTTTTCAAATAGTGTTACATAAAAAAGGATTATAGATGTATTTTTTTACTTCTTTCTTAAATATATTGTATTCCTGACTGTATTTTTTATTATCTTTGTTCATTTCATTAAAGATAAATATTCCTCTGTAAGTATAATGATGTTGTGCAGAAGTTGTTTTTGATTTAGGAATTAAGATATTACCACCTGTTCTAGGTCGCGTACTTATGTTTTGAGACCTAGTAATACTACTATTTATTTTATCTTTATGTATTTTAAGCAAACAATTTTTTTTATATAGCAATGTTATATCTAAAACCTTTATTTTTTTAAATAATTGAACACTGGGAAAAGTAGTCGTTTTTTTCAAAATAACTTTTATAAGTAATTTTTGTATTTTTTTATCTGGTAAAATATTTGTTTTAAAAGCACCACCCCATCCGATTATTCCGTACTGTAATATGAATTGGGTGAATGCTAAGTAAATTGATTTAAATTTTTGGATGGTTAATATATTTCTTAATCTAATAAATACATATATACGTTTTCTCATTCTATTTACAATATTATTTATTTGCTCCTTCCATTTTATATTTTTATCAATTATAATGCCTAAATATTTAATGCTATTTTTTTCAGTAATTTGAAACTGAAACTGATATCCTTCATTGCATTTTGTGGTGTGTTTACAAATATGAGGTTTAATTTGTTATTTCAATGCAAAAGTGATGTAATATGTTTTTTCAGTATTCAGATACAAAATATTGTCATTAAGCCATTATTTTAGTTTATTAATATCTATATTAATGAGTACGGTATCATCAGCATAGGAAATAATATCACCATTCATATTTTGTATATTAAAAATATTATTAACATAAATAATAAATAAAATCAGTCCAATTACTGTTCCTTGCGGTATCCCAAAATCTGAACAAATTATTTTATTACTAAATGTGTCATTAAGTTCGACTATCTGTTGACGTTCTCTTAAGTTACTTTGAAACCAAGATAAAACATTTCCGCCAATACCAATTTGAATTAATTCACTAATTAGTTTATCATGAGATATACTGTCAAAAGCTTTTCTAAAGTCAATAAAAATACTTCAACACTTTTTACCATCGTCGAGACTTTTATAAATGATCGCAGTTAATTTAGCTAAAGCATCTTATTATTATTACTCTATATTACTCTCTCAAAATGTTTCTTCTCTCTGTTGTAACAAATTTAGATCAAAGGTGATTTCATTTCTATATGTTGGAGTATCTATAAACAAAAATTTAAAATTCCATAGCATCTACTTTGAAAAAACCCGAAGATGCTATGGAATTTTGGCCTTCAGGATTTGGTGTGCAAATAATTATTTAAAGGCCCTTTGACGTCCATCGTAGTATCATCTCATAACTGCGATATATAGGTTGTTTGAAAGACCTCTTCCTTTGAAGGTCTATAACAATAAGGGTGAATATCGCATGCATCAAGACCGTAATTGGTATACACTAAACAATATTTGCAATTACAAGGGAAGCGCGTATAATTATTATAATTAATTCTGTCATGGATTACTGAATTGTAAAGGAATAATCGTGCTATTGTTTTCGATAATACATACATTGTTATCCATAATAATCAACCTTCAGAAGGGTAAAATGTTTACTTTTGATGATGTCTTTATAAATATAATTCTTATGTACGTGTGATGTCACTAAACTCCCCCTAAGCGGCTTCAACAATTAATTGCGATTTTTTTCGAGGCCTTTTAATGATGAATGTTACAGTGTGTAAAGTGGCTACTTAAACCAGCCTTCATAACCGTCATAAAGCCCAGTAAATGCCCAGACTTCTATATTCCCTTCTATAAAGTGTTTTCTATCCCTGTTGTAATTTATTAAACGTAAACGAATTGAACAAATCATTTGTCATTAAAAAGCCTCCTGACTGATTTTTCAACAAATAGGTACCTCAATTAATTTACAACTTATAATTAGTCCCAAAAAGGACGTTACTTTCTAATCATTTATTTATTTTATAGAAACGTACAATCATAAAGATAATGATTAAAAACAGACCTACGAAGTTTAGAAACAAAAATTATACATTACAATATTTGAGTTTGTCCAAATGTTCGCAGACAAAAGACTGGCTTTCACCCCCTCGGGAGTCATTAAGATTAACAAATTACAACAGGGTTGGAGAATTCTTTAATAAGGGAATATGGGAGTCTAGGCATTTACAGGGCTTATGACCTGTCATTGACTGGTTTAAGTGGCCACTTTACACACTGCGTAACATTCACCATTTTGCTTATGTTTGAACATCCATATTTCTTAAATTCTTCAATTTGTTGATTTTAGTGAAGTTAAAGAGTTGAAACATTTATTGTTGTGAAGAGATTCATCTGACTGAATTATTTCACATACTAGGAAACACCTGAAAACATTTTTTTTTAGGTCATAAGCCCTGTAAATGCCTAGACTTCCATATTCCCTAATTTAAGGTATTCTCCATCCCTGTTGTAATTTGTTAAAATTATACATATTTAATTATGCTAAATTATTTAATGTGTGCCTGCGTATATACACGGTTTTTCAGGGCCAGACCGAAAAACTTCAAAGGAACATTCCTCTCAGTAAACTTTTTTTTAAATCCTTAAGAAATTTTTCCAATAAGTCATTTAAAAAAAGTAAAAACTGAAGTAAATCTTTAACTTCTTGGACTAGCATCCCTTCCGCAATCTCCTACCCCTCCCCTACAAAAAAATAAGATAAAAACGTATTTGACTAACAAAACGATACGCACCAGACCCAGACTAGGGAAACGGCTGGGTAGGAGAAGGGAAGGGGCTTGTGGAGGGACTGTTTGTCCGAGAAATTAAGGATATATTACGTTTTGAGATTGTATTTTTATTTATTTTTTCTTAAAAAAATACATTTTTGGTAAAATTTCATATGGATTTTTTTAGCTTACCATGAGAAATTTTCCTCTGAAGTTTCGCGATCTGGCCCTGAAAAACCGTGTACATATTTTATGTATATTTCCAAAACGGTAATTTATGTAACATTATCAATCAATCAAACCCTTTTACGCACTCTGTGACGAATAGGCCTCTGCAGAGTTCACTTAAATATAGCATATATTTATTATCTGTTACCGGATGAGGCTATCAGACTTGCGTTTCAGGTGCCAGTCCAGGTACAATATAATAAGTTATTAAAAACCGACATAAAAACATATATCTTTCATATCGATCGTCTCAGGAATCGAACCAGGACATCAAGCATGGTGGACAAACGCGCCAACCACTCCACAAA
>NW_028280673.1:0-23545 GCF_059751315.1 Micrasema longulum | reverse complement strand
TGTGGCGTTCGCAGTGGCCATTTTAGGCATTATTCATTTTTAAAGAAATCGGTCAGTGCTCTGTCTTGGCCTTAGCTTTAGACCTTAGCTTGGTTTAATAGTCTATTTTCAAATATTTTTTTTAAAAAAACACCGAACTTCCTCATTATAGCGTTGTTACGTGTCGTGATGGATTTCCGGGCTAAGGGTAGCCATGTTCTTCAACGTTTGGTGTATTTTGACAGCTGCGGGGTTTGACGACAACTCGTGACGTCGCGGGCAAAGTAATTTCAGAATTACAAAACTTTCAAAAATCATAGTGATGATACATAGAATTAAGAATAGTCCAGAAGGAGCATAGAATCATATTTGAATACTTTGGACTGTGTCCGAAAATCTCCCGCGATGCCCTACTTTCACCGCGAGCATTCGTGACGTCGCCGCGTAATGTTGCAAGATGGGAAAAAATATAATCATAACACAAATGTAAGGTAAAAAAAGCAATCTGTTAATTTCTCCAAAATTTTATTGTGTACGCGGAAATATTGATTGACAGAAAAGAGTAGATAAGTAAAGTGTCATTTAATAAGTGTAATTGAATTAATGAACTTTGAACTTAAAATATAAAACAAATTTTATTTGACATAAGACGGATATTTTAATGTCATGTTAAATAATATTCGATGTTTTAAAGATAATGTCGGTCAAATGTCCACCACAGAGTTGTTTAATCCGAAGTCCAATTTTTAGCTATCTCATTAGATGAGCAAAGTAGGATAAAAAAAAATACTACCCTAGCAACACTAAAGAAATGTTCATTTTGTTTTTTTCGACAATCTGACAGATGGAAAAATAATTCAATTTTTAAGCAATGCATTTGCTACGTACACATTTCTTTGCTAATTACACATGAAATGTGATTGCATCCCGTTTCTTTAAGATCCTAGCAGTATTTCTGCACTTTAAAAGGACACAACACGCGGCATAGTTAAATTCAAATCAGGAGTTGTATACTGAGCGACGTCTACAAAGAAACTAATGGGTCAAAACGTGAACCTACTCATTTATGAGTAGTTAAGTTGCCGTTTAGTTGCTGTTTGATGTGCGTATGCGGTTTCTGGACTATTCTTAAGTCTATGACCATAGTGATGATAATATTTTTTTTCAAATAGATATTTTTTGGCTTAGTTTGATATTCTATAAACAAATAATAAAAAATAAAAAACAACCGAACTTCCTCAATATATGCAACAATAATATATTTATAAAAATTAATAAATAATTTCATGCGTGCAATTTTCACTTTTGCTCGTCTAGTTCTGATGTAACTAAAGGTCACAGAAATAATCAATAATGAGGTGACGTCACGAATCCTCCTTAGAAAGCGGCAAAAACTCTCCCGACAGAATCAATAAAAAAACAACACAGATTTACACAGTCAAAGAGATAACAAAATACACATACAATTATCACGATATGACTCACTTTACACAGCCGACAGTCATCACAACTTTTATATTTCACAATTGTTCTCAGAAATCATTGAAACTTCACCGTTTAACACGCGAAAATGAGTTTTTTTATTGTTGTGTTTCGGAGCTGTCAAAAGCGGCAGCCATTATTGTGAAAATTTTGATTGTCCGATTCGAATTGACGTCCGAGCGCGGTATTTTGAAAATGCGGGCTGCGCGCGCTCGACCGAGCTCACCCAACGCAGCCTGCGAATTTGACAATGTATTTCTTCGCAGGGCGACAAAAGAGCGCGCACGAATGCGGCAGTGGCGTCGGTTGGCTAAGTTGGAATTCGGGTTGCCAGAAACAAGATAATTAAAAAAATACATTATTCATTTATTATAGAAATAAAAGATAAGACATAACTGTATTTTGTTTGTTTTTTAAGTATACTTTCTTACTATGACTTAAAATATGTTTCTTAATATGTATTTTGTTTTTACTGCGTATTGTACTGAGTTTTTTAAAATGTTTTTTTACTTATTTATTGTGTATGCAGACAATTGGTAGAATACCATATATTTTTTTACTGTCTTAGAACGGGGTAAATAACACTAGTTAGATAGTCAATGCAACTTTGTATAAATTATAATTTTATGTATATAATATTCTCATGTATAAATTACATGCCTTGGGAATAAGAGATCCATTACTATCATTTATTAAATCGTATCTAACTAGTAGGACACAAAATGTTCGGATAAATAACTATTTATCAACCAGTATTGATGTTACATCGGGTGTACCTCAGGGTGCTCATTTGGCACCCCTGCTTTTCAATTTGTTTATTAATGATGTTGCTAAATCATTCTCTTACTCTCGTTTTTGGCTCTTCGCGGACGACAACAAAATTCTCAAAATAATTCAAACTTTACAAGACTGCTTTCTTCTTCAATCAGACATTAACTCTTTTAACCGATGGTGTAAAGTCAATAAATTAGAACTAAATATTAAAAAATGCAAAATAATGTCATTTCATAGAACAAAACAACCAATTTCCTTCGAGTACCTATTAGAAAACTCCAAAATTGATGTAGTCAAGTCCATCAGAGATTTAGGAGTTGTTTTGGACTATAAACTGACATACAACGAGCATATAGATAATACAGTAAATAAATCACTGAAATTACTTGGCTTCATTAACAGAATATCCTCTGATTTTACTAATGTCCGTACAATCAAAACTCTTTATTGCTCAACTGTTCGCCCTCTTCTTGAATATGCCTCAGTGGTCTGGTCTCCATTCTATGTCAATCGCATAAATCACATTGAATCAGTCCAACATCGCTTGCTTCGAAAAATAGCGTGGATGCTTGGACTAGAGAGAGATAATTATTCTTATGCCGAAATAGAGTCAATGTTAAATATTTCTAGTCTACAAAAACGTAGAACTAATATTGACTCCATATATATGTTCGGCATACTAAATGGTATAATCGATGTTCCATCATTACTGGGACAAGTAAAATTCAATATTCCGACTCGTAGATTGAGAAACAATGAAGTACTGTTCATTGATCAGCATAGAACAAACTATGGCCTAAATTCTCCAATGACCCGCCTTTGTCGTATTGTTAACTCAAGACAGGATCTGGACTTTTTTGGTTTAAGTTTACAACGATTTAAACGAGCACTAAATAAATAGTCCAGATCTTGTCTCGATGTCCCTTATGTTTGTCAATGCTTCTTTCTTTTTTCTTTAAATGTTTTAAACTACTCTTTTATTTGTAATATTTAAACCTTATAAATTGTATACATGGACAATGTCCGTTAATAAATAAATAAATAAATGATAATAATAAATAAATAACTACGAGTAATCACTAACAAACATCAATTTCAATGAGGAAGTTCAGAGGTTTTATGATTTTTTTTTATTTGTTAAAATACTATTAAACTAAGAAAAAAAAAATTTTTTTCAATTTTTACATATCGTATTATCAGCGATACGATTTTTTAAGGTTTGTATTTCTGAAATAACTTTCTTTTCATTTGTTCATTGATATAAACCAGTAACGTTGTTCAAAGTAGTCCGTTATTATGAAAACGTTTATTTTTAAGTACATTTTAAGGAATCTTTACAGTAAGAATTTACCCTTCAATTTTTACCAAGCGCAAGAAAACATTTATTGTATCCAATTTCCCGTAGGGCTGAAGTTCCTCATTTACCCTCTTGTGCACGATTTATTTGTGTTTTTAAACATATTTATTTCAACAAATGGCCAATGACAGGTCAGAGAGATACGGCGTTATATCGTCTCTGCCTACCCCTACAACTACACTGGAGACTTGTTTTATACGGTTTAGAAATAACACGGTCCAAAAATTAAAAAAATAATCTTTGAACAGTAATTTTTAACCTCAAAGTAATAATGCGCTACTGCTGCGGAGCCGCCCTTACACGGACAAAAATCGTTTTAGGATTATCAATCGCGAAGTCAGTTATAATTTACAGCAAAAATATGAGCCGCAGGCACTCAGGTCGAGAATCATAAGCGTAGCGACGACACCGCCACTCTACCCTAACTTGATTCCAATTTTCTTATAGTGAGTTATTTACAAATCGTTAATAATTTATTTTATTTTTATATTTAATTTTACAATACGCCCAAGGCATTTACAACAAATATACAGGTAAGTACAAACATAGTTAGTAATACTTTAAAAAATAAAACAACGCTTTTTTGTATACATGTAGAAACAATAAAAAGCATACTGCCATGCAAAATAAAAAGTGAAACTTTACATAGTAAAAAAGAAAAAAAATATGGATTTAAGAAAAGTAATTGAATTAAAAAGCAAATTGTAAATAACTTGTAAAGATTTAAAAAATATATATATATGTATGTATACATATACTTATACGTATGAAAAATTGTATTAACAAATTATTGTTAAAAACAAATAATAAAAATTAGTTTACAGTAAGTATATATAAGATAATAACATAATATCTGGTACACAAAAGTATTTGATAAATTAATTTCATAATGCCTCCAAAATTGAAATATTTGGGTAAATCATAAAAACGCAAATATATATTTTTTAAAAAAAGCTTAATATTATGAAAGTGACGCCAAAATAATTAATATTTATTTTTGTTTTATTTTCCCCAGTTTTACGGGAAAAAAATACTGGTATCACCGGTGACCATTACGAATTCCGTAATATGCGTGCAGTCGCAGTTTGGCCATAAGAAATGCAATATCGGATGTGACATACCTTTACAGCATTCACGGTCCTAATTTACAATCATAGGTAGGTACTTTGACGGAATAATTAGCAGTAGCATTGTAATATTGTAATTAAACATGATTAGCGTTAGCGGATGCCAATTAAATTCATCAAATTTGATGGAAGTTCGGTGTTTTTTTATTATTTGTGAACAGACTATTAAACTAAGCATTTCTATTTTTATTTATGTACCGTATTATTAGCGCTGATTTTTTAAAGTTTTTTATATCTGAAATTACTCCGCGTGTGACGTCTTAAGTTCTCTTCCGCTTCTTCTCGCCCAGTTCTCCCAATTAGTCCGTTAACGGTAAGTAAACTGGAAATCTTCCACATCTCTCTTACCATTGGTTGATTCCTATGAAATAGTGACTGTCGTTCAAAGTAGTTCGTATTTATTAAAACATTTCTATACGTCATTTCAACAGTTTTATACGTCATTTGTCGTTCTATCATCAGTGTGCCCATATATTGCACACTGATGATAGAACGACAAATACGCAAATTGCAGTCGCATGCAAAAAAATTAAATCCACAAATTAACTACTCTCTACCCCCGCGAGAAGATTCAGAATAGCACGTCAGGAAATATAAAACATTGCAGAGTAAAAAAACATTTTAAAAATAAATACTTCGTGTCAACCATATCGGGAATCGAAACCACCGCGGTTTAGACCACGGGGCAGAATAAAAATATTTTAGAACAACAAAAACAAACCATTATGCTGTTTCCCCGTAGGGTTAGGCAGAGATGATAGAACGCCATATCACTCTATCTTTGCGTACAGACCTCGCTTTCGCGACATTCATACATCTTCTCATGCACACACGCCGATTATTCCTACGATCGACATGTCCATCTTAAAGTATTTATTTATTTATTTTATTGATTTTATTTATTTTATTGATTTTATTGATTTTATTTATTTTATCTATTTTATCTATTATTTCTATTTTATTTATTTATTTTATTTTATTTATTTATTTAATTTATTTAATTTATTTAATTTATTTAATTTATTTAATTTATTTAATTTATTTAATTTATTTAATTTATTTAATTTATTTTATTTATTTTATTTATTTTATTTATTTTATAAATAAATACAATAAATATACGTCACGAAACATAAATATTTTGACATTTAATATATGGGGTTCACGGATGTTGCATTGTGATCGCGAATACGATAAACGACCATGGTGAGAAATTGTTATCACGTCGCTTATTAGCAAGTCGAAATGAGCTACAGCGAAGTTTCTAAATAAAAATCATACATATTTAATTGTGGTACAACAAATTCATTCATCTATTCCCTGGGAAAACCTCGTACAAACGTTTTGTTGAGATCTCTTCTTATTGTTCGACCAGAAGAGTGTCAGTGCCTCTTTTAGGCAAAGTTGCCTCACATCCGGTACCCTCGTGCACTGGAACAAGTGTTCTGATGGATATGTTAGAGGACGCCGGAATATGAGTCTGAGCAATAATTTCTGCGAAATTATTAGAGGCTTTAAAACGGATGCCGCACAACCTCCCCAGCCAGCTATTCCATAAGTCACAGTGGATGGAAGCAGAGCAAAGTACACACTTCTAAGATTGCCAATATCCAGAACGTCTCTAAGATTAAGATACTCACAAAAATGTCGCTCTATAGATTATCCACATTAATAGCGTGTGCCTACAAATTTCCATGCCTTTGATTTCCGGAGAATGCAGTAAGCTATCTACGAGTTCACCCAGATTCCCACGGGTCACAGTGGGTTCATGAGCTACCTACATCGCTTCAAGCTCTCCGAGATCGACAGCTGCCCTTGCGATGGTGAAACTCCTCAAGATGTCCTTCACCTGTTGATGCATTGCCCCTTGTTCAGCTATCAAAGATATCCCATCGGCGATAGATAATAAAGAACTCACACGAGAGGTAGTATCATACATGATCAATATAGTGCAGGCAATTGATAAAATAAACCAAAGTAGTGAACAAAATGCCGAACACTCTTCTAGTGGAACGGAAGGCCCGTTGACTGCTGCCAACAGGCCGGCTTCTCCTGAAGAGTTTTAAGTGGTTTCCTCTCCACATGAGCAAATGCTGAGAAGTCCCTGATTAGCCCACCTTAGAATATCCTTCCTGATCCCAACAGTTTAGCTAAAATAAAGTAATATAATAGCAGAACAATCCTCTTTTTGAAATATAAACCTTGTATATTATAAGCAAGGTAAAAAATAATGCGAATCCCTAATAAAAAAAATAGCGTGTGCCTTGGACAGCCAAAAGGACGAATGCTTCGATACTGGAAGATCTCTATTTTACAACTCGCCTGTCAATGGTGTGTTTGAGGAGTATACTGTCTTACTTCGGACATATTGCTAGACATGAGCCAGAAAATCTAGAAAAGGCAATAATGTCTGGCCGAGTTGAAAGTAGGAGAAGCCGGGGTAAAATCCCATATAGATGGACTGACCAAATAAAGGAAGCTACGGGGCTAAAATATGATGTGTCGGTTCGTCGGGCTGAGGACAGACTGGAGTGGAACGGACTAATCAGAAGTGTTCATGGTGGTCACGATCTTCCGTATTGAGGGACCGACTTGGAAGAAAAAGAAGAAGAATAGTAATAATAATAATGCACAATGATCTGGGCCGTATCCAAAGGAATGATTAGGTATGTGATGTCAATTTCTTTAATATAAAACAATTCAGTCGTATTTGTTGAGATTTGATGTACTTGTATATCTATAAAAAATCCTGTAAAGTTTGTATCTGGGACAAAATATTTTCGAAGAAAATATTCAAACAGCAGTTCCAAGATGTAAATCACGCGATTCTGTGACTAATTTGACGCAAGAACAAGCGGTCCGGAGAACTGTCAGATTTCCACCGGGTGACGTCACACGTCCGATGCACGAAGGCGTACCTGGGAACTACATACGTTGGCGAACAAATTATATAGAAAATGATTACAGAACATTTAAATATAAATATGTAGGATGAATAGATTGCAAATATAATGGATTCCGTCACGCAAAGTATTTTACAATAGTATTTCTTGTAAAACACGACTGGTATATCATTATTATTCCCCTGTCCGCACCTGATGGTGCATAGGCCACTGCATTAGTACACCCGACGAGATGCAGCGTGTCTTATTTTTTTGTTTACACATAAATGCAAGATGATGATAACTTTACTCTTTTTATCATTTCGGTATATAACCAGAGTAAACATAAGCGTTTGAAACATGTTCCCTCAACCTGCGGCCAATTGGCCTATGTTTGATAGAATGGACTTTAGTCAGTTGCGAGCGTTCGCCGGCTACTTTTCTCCTCGAAATTACTAAAATGCCCATATGTACGCTAAGATACTGCACGAATCGATCTGGAAAAGCGATGGTACAACCTTTCACCGGCAAGTAATGTTCTTATCCTTATCAAAACTTGTTTAAAACAGCTATATAAATGTCAAAAAACGTCATATTATCTCCTGTCTCCGTCCTGCTCAGTTAATCGGGCGTAAAGCGAAACGACAAACAAAGGTGACGCGTACGCGGAAGGGAGCGACATGCTGAGTAGAACTTACAGTAGACCGATGTAAACAGTTAGTACTTTTTACTGTTCTACTGGTTTTGCTTGTCAAAATCGAAGTGATATGACGTGACGATACTTGCTCCCTACGCTGGTCAATCCCTTTCCTTTGAGGACGACTATTTAGCTTGGATTTGTATGGAGTGTTTATTATATCTCAATGCTTTTTACGTGATTACGATGGGAAGCTAAGGACGTCATACTTTCATCATGACGGTAAAGTTGAGGACAAACTCTCCGGAGTGATTACAAAGATACACTACCGGCCCCCCACCTTCAAGTTTTGGGTAGGTACATCGAAATGTAACAAGGGGAAGCGTATATACGTCACGGTACACATATCTACGCACTAAAGTGACAGAGCTTCAGTATGACGTCATAGTTGAATATAAATGCTCCGGAGCGATTACGAAGATACACTACCGGCCCCCCACCTTCAAGTTTTGGGTAGGTACATCGAAATGTAACAAGGGGAAGCGTATATACGCCACGGTACACATATCTACGCACTAAAGTGACAGAGCTTCAGTATGACGTCATAGTTGAAGATAAATTCTCCGGAGCGATTACGAAGATACACTATCGATCCCCCTCACCTTCAACTTTTTATGTAAGTGCATCGGTTTATACCGACGGGTCTAAAACCCCTCGATACACATGATATCTACACATTAAAAGTGAAAAAAAAATTGTTCCATCAAAAATTTTTCCTTTAATTACGATTTATAAAAAAAAAATATCGTTCCGAGGTTGGCACTTTTTTCCTTAAAAGCCTATTAAAAATATGAGAGAGAAATAAGTAAATTTTGAAATCAAATTAAATTATGACAAAACGTCAGTTTTGAAAACGAACGCCTAGATGCACAGATAATGTGGCTAGATTCTGCCCATTAACGATAATAGTATCTAGGCGTAGAATGTTGCGACTTAATTTTTTTTTTTTTTAATCTTTAGTTTTACTATCTTCTGGAGTTTACGTATCAAGGGGTTAAAGGAGCCGGCTTTGTAATCAATTGGTAGATAAAGACGATCGTTAAGCGTACCATCTTAGTAATTGTCAAAAGTCATATTAAAATCATATTCAAACGAGCATTTTTGGCTTGAATTGGGATTAATTGTAGATTATAAACGTTTTAAAGTGAGACTTTTTAACACAGAAGCCAATTAAAATATTTAAAATTTTTATGAAGAAACGGAGATTTTCGGGGTCATTCATTGGTTGGATTCGATCATATGACGTCGAGATGACTAGTCGGTAGAACATACCGAGGTAGATAGAAATAGTACATAAGTTAAGTCTACTGTCTCGATATGTACAGATGAAGATAGCGTTCATAATCGCGGCACAGGCACAGTGAAATATTTTAAAACCATATTTTAAATTAACATTAACAAAAATAAATAGAAAAAAATTCCTACCTCATGTTTTCGGTTCGGTTCCATCTTCAGGACGATAAATAAAACTGTCACAAATCAACTGCGTTACTAACTAATTACTTTAAACGATAATAAAACCGTTTTAGCACGTTTTCAAAACACTCTTTGACAGATTAGTTTTATTCAATCCCCACTGAAATTCGGTACTTATGACGTCATTAGTTCTCCGCGTCGGGATACGTTCGAAGAAGTCAACGGACGCGTTGAATAACTGATATCGAAAAAATCAAGGTCTCGTATTCACGATTTCCGCACCCTAAAACTGAAGCTAATTTGTTTTTTTTTTATTTTTCAGAAAACTTATCAGAATAAAATTTAATGTGTCGGTACCTTTTGCGTTTTTAAAAATATATGTATTATATTTGTTTACCGTACGTCTGAAGACGGCAGATAAAACTGAGAGCTTTTAAGGGTTTGTAATGGGTAATAAAAAAAAAGAAATGGAGATGAACGCAAGTAAGTCATAAGAGATGGTATTTGAAAAGGGAAGTGAGGTTACTGACTGGATAATAAATGTAAACAACGAATGTCTCGAACAAGTAGAAGAATTTGTGTATCTGGGAAGCATGTTTTCGAGGGATGTAATATTCACTATTCTGCCCATATTTGAACATATATATATTTTATTTTTTTTAAATTTATTTCTTAAGTTAGCTTATATTAAAACTAATATAAACTATTATGTACATTTACATCATCTATATATATTTACATTTCCTTACAGTAACTTATACATTTATTTTTAAATTCTTTCAGACACTTTTCATTCTTCATACATTCAGGCATCTCATCATACATTTTTAAACCCTTATACATCAAACAATTTTGCGACTCAGCTCTTTTCAATAATGGTAGTCTTATTTTATCCTTTTGTCTAGTAGCATATTCATGACAATTTTTGTTTAAGACAACTTTATCCTTAAAATATTTTGGTAATTTATCGTGAAAAAATTTATGTATAAATATCAACATATTAAATTTAAGTCTCCTTCTTACAGATAACCATTTTAGTTCATCTCTCATTTTTTTTACATTGCTATATTTATTTTTCTTAAGAACTATTCTCATCGCTTTATTTTGTAAAATTTCTAGTTTATTTAAATTTCCTTCGTTTGCTAAAAATAATATTGTTGAGCAGTAATCTATATGTGGAAGAATGATTGTTTTGTAAATTAGTTCTGCAGTATCTTTATTTAATTTATTTCTCAATCTACTAAGGAAAAATATTTTTTTTGATATATGCCTTTAATTCTTTCATCTGTTGATGTTTGTGAAGTTAAAGAGCTAAAACCTTTACTTATGCGGGTGAGATTCATCTAATTGAATTATTTCCTTTTTTAATTACTATAAAAAAAATACCATATTATCTTTTACATAATATTTTATTTTTTATGTTTTACAAAAATCTGCTTAATTATGCTTTATTTTTTTAATACTCTGTTTCATTATTATGTTTATTGTAAAAAACAAAAAAAAATAATAAAAAATAAAAAATTCACCTAGTAATAATAATAATGTTTGGATAATTTATATAGCGCCATTTTTGTGAAAATCACCTCAGGGACGCTGTACAATAAACTGGGCAACGCCTGATTTTTTTATTTTTTTTATTTTAATTTCTATACTTCGTGGACCAGGTGGATTTTTCAATAATATTTTAAATTTGGCAAAATTTTTAGATGTTTAAATACGGGCAGAATTGTGAATGTTACACAGTCTGTAAAGTGGCCTCTTAATCCAGCCAATGACAGGTCATAAGCCCTGTAGATGCCTAGACTTATATATTACCTTCTCTATAATGTTCTTCATCTCTGTTGTAATATGTTACTAGTAAAATTATATTCGATTGTATAAATTGCATCTATCTTAATTTAAATTTTATTAAAATTAATCTTATATAAATTCTAATAAACTGCTTGAATAACATATAATGAAAACTAAATTATTGTCTATGTACAATTTTTAATTTTTCTTTTGTGACTATTGGTGTTCACATATAATTGGTGAAAGATGTTTGGTGTTATAATTTTTTATTTTATAAATTGTATTTTTATTGTGATATCTTTTACTATTTGTGAACTGAAAATAAATAAATAACCCTGTCATACATTGATTTCCCACACATTCGTCGAAGAGATCGCATTTCGACTGCGATCACTCGGCTTTCATCCTTCCTCTGCCAGTTCCATGTTCCACTTGCATACATACGTGTTGGGACTAAAACTCCGTTGTGCACTGCCAGTTTGGCTTCGATTGCCATTTTTTATTTCAGCATATTTTTCTACTACAGTCGAACTTGATTATTACGAGGAAGATGGGACCACTTGAATTTGCCAGTTAGAAGCGTTAAGCTAGGGTTTCCTAGGACAGCGGTGCCCGTATCTTAACGGCCGTAGTGAACGGTGATGTGGCAGACAGCAGTCGTAACGGTGACTAGAGAGTGGTTTCCTAGTAAAACGGTGTTATCAACACCATTTAACACCGTTTTCCTGGGAAATCACTTTCTAGTCACCGTTACGACGGCTGTCTACCGCATCACCCTTCACTACGGCCGTTAAGATACGGGCATCGCTGTCCTGGGAAACCCTAGCTTAAGTAAACAAGTAAATACATATGTGTATATAATTGATTCAGATTTTTTTTACAGGATTAGGTTTTAACTGATCTAGTCTAGAACTTAAATGATATCACCCACTTGTGATGTTAATTGTGTATTGAAATAAGCCTAGAATATAAAAAAATCTAAAAAAACAACGTAAAAACCCCCGAAACGAGCATGTCATTCATAAACTACAAAAACAGCTGTGAATTGTAACAATGTGCCAAACCGGCACTTACTAAGTTCACAAAGCTTGGATTTCAAAAAAACCCTTTTGTGTGTTCATTTTTTAATATTGTCGGCAAAAATCCAATTAGGTACTTAGACACTTACATGCTATCATAAAAAAATCCGATCCCAACGCCCGGCGGTATGTATCCTTTACGTTAGCCGACCGTTTAGATTTTATTACTTCGATTCTAATTTCGAGAATGATGTTTTTAACAATTGAAGATTTTTGTAATTTTTGACAGTATTTTTATTTTTATTTTATTTTATTGAAATAAACGGCACTTAGTGCCTTTTACATATTAGTTACAAATACAATTAATTATACATACATGTAAGCATAAGTAATACAGAGAATTTACAACAATATTATTAATTAAGAAAGTCTAAGAAATATAAACTATATAAAATAATAAAATATTACCAGTTATAGAACTATCGATAAAAAAAGATAATTTGGTATTTGAAATACTTTGAACCAGTTAAAAAAAAATCTATATATGTATTATTATTGAAAACTAATATTTAGGTAAATAGTATATGTTTATGTATAAAAATATATAATGACGTAAAAAAAAAAATAAAGAGAAATATTTTTTACTTATAAATTAATTCAAGAAAAGAAACAAAAAAAAAAAAAAAACACTAATAAAGAAGTTTAAAACAATTTTTTAACAATAGTAACAAATAGTTACCTAGAACTATTACCGATGAAATAAAGAAGAAGAGCCGTTCTATATGTACTAAATTTCATGTGAAATGAGTCACCAATGTCCTGGTACTTATTGCCTAGAGAGTGAAGTCTATTGATGACTGCATTTTTACCATATGATGTCGAAGTATTGTTGCCACTGTATTGGTAGGTTTGCCGAGTTGTCCTTTTCGGTACATTAAAACTAATTAGTGATAAAAGTGCAGGGGTGTCAAACATAGAATGGATTATTTTATATAAATTTAATAAATCAGTTATAACTCTCCTATCACTTAGTCTTAATAATTTCAAAATAAACAGTAACAAATTATAATTTAAGAACTCAATACCAACACCTAATTTGAAATTTATAAATCGTAAAAACTTATTTTAGACCTTTTCAATACAATATTGGTGCCTAGAATAATGAGGAACCCAGATTGTAGAGTTGTACTCCAAAATGCTTCTTACAAGTGACGTGTACATTATTTTAAGTGCACCAATATCTTTGAAATCTTTAGTGGTTCGGATAATGAAACCTATTTTTGTTCGGTATGTACGAGAAGTAGCTCGTTATAATAGTGAAAAATTGTATGGAGAAAAACATGAACTAAAATGTCAACTAATGTTTTCTAGTTACATCCGAGATCTCGCTATTTCCGCGATCGTTATAACCGAGTTCGACTGTATTTCATCTCTTAAAACATGCTTCCCAGAAACACAAATTCTTCTACTTGTTCGAGAAATTCGTTATTTAGATTTATATATAGAGATTACAGATGTACAGAAGTTTTGTACTTATACCGTTTCGATATGTACAGATGAAGATAGCGTTCATAATCGCGGCACTGTTTGTTATTGAAATAACATCTAAGATAATGGAAGTTGCGTTTCGACTGTACCGCATACACTGTGACTGAACTTCTTTACAATTACACTTTTGTTATTGTAGTAACTTCGTCTTGTAAGTGATATGTACTTAAATGGACACGGACGAACGAACTCGCGTGTTTCCATTGAAAAATGACTCGTTCGACTAACTATACACTATACACTCTGGGCGCATAACCTACTCGGTTCACAATCAGGTTTTGCGTTACTAATACGTACGTATTTGTTTTAAGGTGAGAGTCTCTGACCACGTGATGAGGCTGCGATTACAATGGTGCGGTATTATACACGGTGGCCGGAGAAGTGACGTCCAAAGTTGAGTTTTTTTACAAATAGGCTGAAGAAATATTCCCAATAAATTTACTGTATATTTGTAGGAAAAACCTGGATTCCATAATGCCTGTCTATATAGTCCTAAAAATTTAGCTTGATTAAAATGACCCAATAGTGATGGGAAATTACTGATCACTGATCATCATCATCATCATCATCAGCCGTCTCTTGTCCAATGTTGAACATAGGCCTCCCCCTTTAGTCTCCATATTTCCCTATCCTGAGCCAACCGCATCCAACCACTTCCTGCAACTCGTCTTGTGTCATCAGACCACCTTGTCTGAGGCCTGCCGACACTTCTTCTACCCGTTCTGGGTCGCCATTCCAGGACTTTGGTCCATCTAGAGTCTGTGATTCTGGCTATATGACCAGCCCAGCTCCATTTCTGGTTGGCAGCCCTATGGGCCACATCGGTGATCTTTGTTCTCGCTCTAATCCATGTATTGGTTTTTTTGTCTCTCAACAAAATACCCAGCATTCTCCTTTGCATGGCTCTGTGTCACTGATAATTTGTGTAAATTTTTTTCGTGAACACAAAAGTTTCACAGCCATATGTCAGTACAGGGAGAACACACGCATCAAAAAGTTTCTTCTTTAAGTAATGTAAATACTTCGGAGATTTTAGGATATATGAGAGCTTACCAAAGGCGACCCATGCTAAACCTCGCCTTCTTTCTATGTCTACCTCTTGATTATCTTTGCCGAGCTTTATTTCATGTCCTAAGTATATATAACTATCAATCTTTTCAATTATTTCTCCATTTACTAAGATGTTGCATGATTGGTTTGCATCACTCATTACTTTAGTTTTTGAAGCATTCCTTTTCAAGCCTATTTTCAGGTATGCTGTATTAACTTCGTTTATCATGTTTTCGAGTTCATTCTCTAGGCTAAAGATGAGAAAGAACTCGAAGATCACTGATCATGTACCGATCAAATCGATTTTATCAGTTAAGCATGAAACTCTGTTTCCGAAAATTGATTTTAAAAAACGAAAAAACAAGCCTATTATAGTGTGTTGAATACATATATTTATTTATTTTTTATTTTTAAAAAAAAAACACATATATTGCACATCAATATGGTAAACAGTAAACTCAACCATTTGGAAAATCATCAAGGAGTTTCCTACTCAAATCCCTCCCACTAAGGAAAATCCAGTCCGTTCTTGATTTTAATATGCTCTTCCAAAATATTGAACTCTCTCGGTGCGATAAATGAGAGATGTCTCTGAGCAAACATCGTACGGGTTTTGGGTATGACATAATTCATGCTCTGGGAAAACCTCGTACGGACATTTTGCTGCGACTTCTTCTTATTGTTTGACCAGAAGTGTGTAAGTGTTTCTTTTAGGTACAGTTGTCTCATATCCAGCACCTTCATGTATTTTATTTAAATCTTAAAGTAGGGCACACATATCATACATATTGTTATGTGTGTTCTAATAATAACATTGCAAATATATTTAATTTATAAGTTGTTTATCACATATGTCTTGACCATTATTTTACATTTTGATATGTTTTTTTCTTCATAAATATTTTTTTCCATTTCGTAATACTTTTTAATTGCTTTAAATAAAATTGAATTTTGTGACTTTGCCTTTTTCCTAAATGGAAGTCTAATTTTGTTCTTTTCTCTAGTATTGTGATCGTGTTCATGCTGGTTCCGATCAATTTTTTTCCAAAATTCTGTTTTTTTATTAGAGTTTATAATTTTATGAACAAATATCATTGTATTGTAAAATATTCTTTGTTTATATGTTAACAATTATTCACCAAAAATAAGACATTTATACTTTTTTCGTGAACATTATCAAACGAATTATTTTTTTATTCCATCAAAGTACATTGATCAATTTGTCTCATCTCTAACGTTTTTGCAAAATGATGTAACCTTGTAAGAACGTCGTTAATAATTAGGTTTATTTTAGTTTTAAAGTTGATTTTATATATTTATTTTGATTTACATGTCAAGAATTGTATTAAAAAATAAATTGGTAAAACTAACTCCATTCACAGTGATTTCACATTTAGTCATACTTTCATTTCTTTCAAAAACCATCACATCGTGGTTTGACATTCACAGAGGAGTGAAGCAGAGATGTGGGATGTCACCATGGCTGTTCAACGTGTATATCGATAGCTGCATGAAAGAACTGAAAGGCTTAAGAACGGGAGCAAAAATTGGTGATTTAAATGTCAATTGTCAATTTAAATGTCAAGAGGAACTGCAATTCTCGGTAACAAAGGTTTACGATGTATGCGAGGGAAGCGATTTGCTGATGAATGTCGATAAATCGAATGTGATGGTTTTAAAATGCAATATTATAAAAATAAGTTATGTGGTTGTAATCATATTTGGATTGGCGCCGCGCCGTTATGTGAAGCTTGTAGGTAGTTATGGCAGTAAATGTATATTTATAAACTTGTATAAAAACTAGAAATCCTACTTTTCACTATGAACTTAGATATGGTCAGCAACAAGCACGATGTAAATAAGTTGATGTGAAGGCGAACTCTATATAAATAGCTAAACAATACTATGCTAATTTTAATTGTGTACCTTTTATTAACCTTTTATTCATAATCATTATTTTTTTTACGTCTTCTAATTTTAAGATTCTTTTAATATAACTTATGGGAAAAAATGCACTTCTGTTTTCTCGACTGAATCATACGAGGGCGGATTGATAATGCGATAAACAACTCGATAAACTTGAACGACTTCAGAATACATGCATAAGGTACATTTTTGGTCTTAGGAAATATGACCACATTTCTGATTATCGTAGGCAACTGAAATGGCTCAAAATTAGACAGCGGAGAGACTATCACTCCCTCTCACTTCTGTTCAATCTACTTCATAGTCCTAACGCTCCTATATACCTGTGTGAAAAATTTCAACGCTTATCAGTTCGTGGTTTACCTCTTCGTTCTCATTCTCAAGGCACTCTCTTAATACCCATACACAATTCCTCTTTCTTCTCTAACTCATATAGTGTCCATGCGGCTCCACTGTGCAATCATCTCCCATCCACCATCAAAGATGTTACTACATTATCTCTGTTTAAATCACGTCTGAAGAAAAATCTCCTTTCTCTTCCTTAATCTCTCCTCCTTTCCTTTTTCCTCTTTCCTTTTTCCTCTTTCCTCTTTTTTCCTTTTTCCCATTGAGTAATAGTTTTGATTTAAGGTAATTTATAAACAAATACGTTTATTTCTATTTTTATATATTCTTAACTTTTTAATCTTTTTTTTTCTATTGAATATGTTCTGTAACTTGAATAATAAAAATAAAACTTTTATTTTATTGGTTGGTTGGAAGAAATTGCCATTTGGCAATAAGCCCGCCAATGTACAAATAACATTATATACAAAAAGTTAAATAAATTAAAAAAATAATGAAGCTACCTAGCGCTAGATGACAGCACAAACACAGAAAAGATTATTTTTTTCCAAATTGCGATCTGTCAAACGACAGCTGTTAAAATGTCACCCAAATTCATCGATTTGTTTATTTGTTGTAGTCGTTTGAAGTATACAACTTTTGTGTTTCTTGAAAAATGGAAAAAGGCGAATTTCGTGCATTACACACTATTATTTGAAAGGGAAAACGGCGAAAGAGACAAAAGAAAAGCTCGATAAACATTACGGTGAGTCTGCTCCGTCAGATTACATGGTCAAATGTTGGATTGCTGAATTTAAACGCGACCGAACAAGCACGGCAACAATACCATCAACAGGAAGGCCAAAAGAGGTGGTTACTAAAGAAAATATCAAGAAAATCCTCGATATAGTAATGAATGTTCGCCGAATAAAGTTGCGTGAGATTGTCGAAATAGTAAACATCTCATATGAACGTGTGTTCAACATTTTGCATGAAAATTTGCATATGAAAAAGCTATCGGCAAGATGGGTGCCGCGTTTGCTCAGTGTCGAACAAAAACGAGTTCGAGAGACCACTTCACAGCAGTGTTTGGACATGATAAAGCGTAATCCTGTTGATTTTTGGCGTCGATTAATAACTGTTGATGAAACGTGGGTGCACCACTATACACCTGAAACCAAAAATCAATCGAAACAATGGGTGGAAGCTGGTGGAAGTGCTCCGAAGAAGGCAAAGGCAGTGAAATCGGCTGGCAAGGTTATGGCCACTGTATTTTGGGATGCACTCGGAATATTGCTCATCGATTATCTTGAAAAAGGATCCACAATCACAGGAAAGTATTATCGTGGATTATTGGATCAA
The DNA here is from genome assembly GCF_059751315.1 of Micrasema longulum. Classification (NCBI taxonomy): domain Eukaryota; kingdom Metazoa; phylum Arthropoda; class Insecta; order Trichoptera; family Brachycentridae; genus Micrasema; species Micrasema longulum. The sequence goes on along the minus strand of NW_028280673.1, from coordinate 4,811 downwards.
TTGAATGATGCAATCAAGGAAAAACGACCACATTTAAAGAAGAAAAAAGTGCTCTTTCTTCAAGACAACGCACCGGTTCACACAGCATTAGATACAATGCTAAAATTACGTGAAATACACTTCGAATTGGTTGATCATCCACCTTATAGTCCAGATTTAGCTCCTAGTGGCTTTTTCCTGTTTCCAAACTTGAAAAAATGGTTCGCAGGAAAAAGATTCAGCTCAAACGAAGAAGTGATCACCGAAACTAACGCGTATTTTGAGAGGTTCCCGAAATCGTATTATTCAGATGGAATGAAAAAGTTGGAATATCGTCTTACTGAGTGTGTCGAAGTAAAAGGAGACTATGTTGAGAAAAAAATGGTTTTTGAAAAAAAAAAAAAAGATTTTTTCCTACTTAGGTAGCTTCATTTTCAATCCGCCGCCGTATGTACGAGTTTTGATCAGAAAACAACGGAAATATTTCAATTTTCGAGTTTTGTTATGTTGGTTTACATGCCCCTGAAGTGGGCTAAAATTTTCAGCTGTATGCATTGTTTACTTTGTCTGTGGCAGCCGCTAAGGTTAGACGTGTTTTATGAGCTCGGCGATTTCAGTTTGTTAAAAAAGAATAATCAAAGAATTTGTATAGAATTTTGTGTAAAAAAATAAAATAAAGAGTAACAAAGTGTGTGAAGTGTTAACAAAGGCCTATGGTGAGTCTGCTTTGAGTAAAACCGACGTTTACGAGTGGTATAAGCGTTTCCAAGATGGACGTGAAGACATTGAAGATGACGAACGGCCCGGACGCCCCAGCACATCAACAACCGATAAAAATGTGGAAACGGTTAGTGAAAATGGTGATGAACGATCGCCGAATCACAATCAGAGACGTCGCTGATGATGTTGGCATATCGATTGGCTCATGCTAGAAATGTTTTCAAATATTTCGGGTACTAAACGCGTGGCAGCAAAATTTGTTCCAAAATTGTTTTTGAATTTTGAACGAAAAAAGCGGCGAATGGAAGTTGCTCAGTAGCTCAATCACAAATGACTATCGACGCGCTAATAGGCGACGTGATAACAATTACTTACCATGGTTGTTTATCGTTTTCGCGATAACAATGGAACATCCGTGAACACCTAATATCAAATGTCTAAATATTTATGTTTCACGACGTATAATCCTGCTGCGCAATCACATATTAGAATTTCACCGGTATAAATATGGAAAATATTCCATAACTGCTTTTTTAATTCATTATTTATCATGCTATTTATTACATTTAGCCGGCGGTTGGCAAGCCAAATGTCAAGAAAAACAGTCGCCATAGTAATTGTAATTTAAATTTCACTTTTTTGTATTAGATACTCCTTACTATTTTGCAAATGCAATATATTGTATAATTGTTTATAGTAAGCGCCGATTTTTCGGCAATGAACTGTATTTATTTACGAGGAAAACAAAAATCAAACCGACACGAGCTTACACACGCGTTGACTTATGACTTTTATTATTTTACAAGGACACTTCTATAGTTTCGGGAGAGCACTCCTCCCATCGACGGGTGACTTAATGAATTTTTTTTATATCAAAAAATAATAATATCGTGTAACGTTAATGACAAAACTATATTTTCACAATAATTTTTAAAAATAACAGTCAGGCTTGTGTAATGGTCAGCGCTTTTGCCTACCATGCAAGAGGTCTCGGGTTCGATTCCCGACATGGCTGATATGAAATTTTAATTTAAAGGGGTGTTTTCACACTAGAATATTTTATAGTCCCTGGACTGGTATCTGAAGCGTAATACTGATCACCTTACGACCAAGATACGCTGCGATTGGTGTACCAATGCAGCGCCCTATTCATCATTAGGTGCGGAAAAGGAATGATGATGTTGAAGATGTGGCCGACTGTTACATGCTGGTACATTCGACCCTCATTTAATCGCCCTTATGAATCTGTCCTCTTGGCCTTTTTTAAGCGGCCCTACGGGCCTCAGTTATTCATATACGAATATGTATTTAATATCTACTCAAAACGTTTGATAAGTAAGCGATTAAAAATTAATAACGAAGAATCTAATCACCCCGATTTAGAGCTTTGATACTACTAGAATAAGGCTCAAATTCCTGTGCCCGAGTATAAGGGACAGACGCAATCAATCGACTCTAGAGTATTAATATAATAGATAGATATGGTAGACTCACGTGTTCTCTGTCGACTTCAGTTGGCGACCTCCGCTTTCGCCGCGTCGATCCATTATTAGACCAAAGCCAAGAATCCCGTTTGCCGTTGTACTGATGCGTATTTCCATTATTTTTATCGTAGAGCGGCGGCCTGTAGTGAACGGCCGACAGTTCGCCTCCATTTTGGCCGGGGGGAATCCCGTTCATGGCGTCGTGTTGGCCGCCCTGCGGCGTCCTCTTGCGCTCCTGCGATCGGCTGTAGAGGAAAGACGAATTCGAAGGCGGAACATCGGGAGTCGATTCGTTATTTGGCACGAGGGGAGTTTCGGCGTAAGGGATGTCGTAGATTTTTGATGCCTGTAAAATATAATAATAATAAATCTTATTAACCATATTTATTTATTTTTATTTATTAGTTTACACATACATTGTTACAAAAATGGCACAAAAAACACTCTGGCAAATTCTGCTTGTACTGGGAGTAGGCTCAGTACATGAAGGGTCGGCAAGCCAGAAATATTAGTATGCCTAATGTTGCAATCGGTTCCTATATGGGCAAATGCCTGTTCTAAGAAACCGATTTGTTGCGGCAAATATGGTTTTCGAATATGTTTCCTATAAATAAAATAATATTGAAGAAATAGAAAAACAGTTATAGCCCAAAAGAGAAGAAATGAAGAAAAAAAAGTACAGTTTACATTAAATGTAAAAATACAATTAAATATATGGCATACATACTACATACATACATATACACATACATATATATACACACATACATGCACAATTTATATGCACATACAAAAATACAATAAATTTATAAATGATTCAATGGGATAGCATAATGCCACGGATTGGAGAACCTTACTGGATGTCAAAAATAAAATATAAAAAATAAGGAATAATTAAAAAAATATATATTTATAGATGACAACCATGAAGTTTCGCATAAATAAATTGTCTATGTTTTTATGAATGTATGTATGTGTATGCGCATGAGTGTATGTACGTGTGTGTGTATGTACATGTGTATATATGTGTATATTTATATATATATATATGTGTATGTCTGTATGTATATGAATCAAAATGTGTATCCGAAAAAGTTTATATTTTGTTTGTCTGTGCTCTATATTAATTTGTTAACTATTATAATATATTAAATTGTAATTGCCTAGCTTGGAACGGGGTATGTACCCTTGTTAGCTGGGCAAAGTGAACATGGAATTGTATTTTGATAAAGAGTGTGAATAAATAAATAAAAATAAAATAATATTAAGATTAATATTCTCAATAAATTCTCAGATTCCTTACTCGTCGTCTAAGGATTTAAAAAGGCCTTAACTCGGATGATTGTACGGTTTTCGCAATATTATCCTTAATATTGATTTATGTACCGTAAAAAGGGGATCAAGAATAGTCTTGGCCGCTCCTCCCCAACAAATACAATATACAATATGATACATACAAACATGATAACAAAGGTAGAATGGCGGGCTTATTGCCACTAGCGATATATTACAGTTTAACGTGCACTTTACAAATTTACTATTACGATCAATGTTTGTTTTTGTAAATTTATTGATAATTTTAACATATTACGACAGAGATGAAGAACATTTAAGATAAGGTAATATAGAAGTCTAGGCATCTACAGGGCTTATGACCTGTCAATGGCTGGTTTAAGTGGCCACTTTACACAATGTGTAACATTCACCATTCTGCCTATATTTGAACATCTATATTCCTTCAATTCTTTCATCTGTTGATGTTTGTGAAGTTAAAGAGCTGAAACCTTTATTTATGCGGGTGAGATTCTTCTAGTTGAATTATTTCACCTACATACTAGGCAACGCCTAAAAATATTATTTTATATTTCTATACATCTTCATGGACCAGGTAATTTATCAACAATATTTTGAGTTTGTCCAAATTTTTGTAGACAAGGACTGGATTCAACTTCCTGGGGATCTGTTTTTATTAACATATTACAATAGAGATGAAGAAAATTTAAGAGAAGGTTAATTAATAAATAAATAAAAGAAGGTAAAGTGGCCACTTAAACCAGCCATTGACAGGTCATAAGCCCTGTAGATGCCTAGACTTCTATATTATATTCTCTTAAATGTTCTTCATCCCTGTTCTAATAAGTTAATATAAACAGCTCCCCAGGGAGTTGAATCCAGTCCTTGTCTACAAAAATTTGGACAAACTCAAAATATTGTTGATAATTTTAAGTTGCCAGAATTTCACTCGTCCGTGCACTTTGTAGCTGCAAGACGATTAGTAATCTAGCTTCAACAGGTAAATGTTATCAACTATCGTATTTCCAAATTTAGTAAATGAGATCTAGAATTCCAACAGTCCATGCGCTCAGTAGCTGCAAGACTTGTTGTAATCTAACTTCTATTTTTATAAATTTGTTTTTTTTTTGGGATTTTTTTATTTATTTATTGGGGATATCAACAGTAATATATGTAACAAAAATACAACACATAAAATATACAGAGAATAAAATCAATGACAGATATCCACAGAAATACATTAAATACACGTACAATACATACTACTGTGTTTGTGTGAGTGTAAGTGAGTGAGAGGGTGGGTGAGTGGGTGTTATATTGGAATGAGAGTGGACA